>NC_060889.1:30991559-31001559 GCF_014805685.1 Silurus meridionalis | reverse complement strand
CGAGACGACTTCAGCTGCCCAGCGTATGAATTCCCCATAATCTGAAAAAGATCAGATTTACACTGAATGCATTTGGCAGACGCCCTTATTCAACCTTACCCCTTATATTATGGGATGTAACCACAACTCAGTGGAGGTCAACACTACTCCATGTTATGATATTGGTGTGTGTGGTATCTAAAATGTTCGAAGCAGATCTTGGAAGTCGTGCGGTGGAGCCTCCGTGGATCAGAATTGTTTGTGCTGGACATCCCACAGACTTTTGGTCAAATTGAGATCGGAGGAGTGTGGATGCTGGGTCAACACCATGTCAAGTTCATCAAAGGGTTCTTAAATACTGGTTTGCGTTGTGGTGAAGGGGTGGAACTGCATGAGTACATAACATTGAAGTAAACTCCTGAAGAACACCCAAGGTTTCCTGGGGGAGCATCACCCAGAGCATTGCAGTTGCTTCATGCCATCTTGTCCCCAGATAAGTCTGATTTAGGCCTTCTTCTTCCATTGCTCCATGATCCAGTTCTCATGCCCTTGTAGGAGCTTTGCATGGTGTTACAGGGATCAGCATGGGCTTTCTGACCACACCTCCATATACAGCAAGTTGTAATGAGTGTTCAGACTCTTTTCAAATCCAGCAGAAACTTTTTTAACAGTTTGTTCTGCAAGAAGTTTTGGATCGTACAAGCTGGATGAACCTTCACTCCTCAGTGTCCATGACTCTGTCTCCAGTTTACATTCTCCCATGGACAATCTGGGTAAAACCCCCCAACTCCTGCAGATTTGGAGGAGCTCTAATCCAGTTGTCTAGACAGTCTGTAATATTCTCCTGTGTTGCAAAGATATAAACAGTAAAAGGTTCATATTTTTGCCATTTTCTGGCTTGGCCCAGGTGTGTAACATCCAGCACCACCTCATATTCATTGGTTTAATGATGTGTTTATTGGCAACGCAGGCTAAACACCACACACACACACACACACACACACACACGTTTGTCCTTGAGCTCCATCTTGCCGTAAGCTTAAGAGGTCAAACACAGAAAGAAAATACGACGAAGATGACCTTGGTGTGACACTCGCTGCTGCAGCCGGGAGCTCAGAGCACTTAGTGACAACATTAACAGCAATTTAGGAGATTTGTGGGGTCAAAAAAAAGTGGTGAAGCATCTACAGGAGCTTCATCACACACCTCCAACCCCTTCAGCATCGATTCACTGCTCAGTTAACAGCATTCCAAAGTCGCTTATATCATGATAGATAGAGAAAGAGAGAGAGAGAGAGAGAGAGAGAGAGAGAGAGAAAGAGAGAGAGAGAGAGAGTGAGAGAGAGAGAGAGAGAGAGAGAGAGAGAGAGAGAGAGAAAGTGAAAGAGAGCATGAGAGAGAGAGAGAGAGAGAGAGAAAGTGAAAGAGAGAGAGAGAGAGACAGAGAGAGAGAAAGTGAAAGAGAGAGAGAGAGAGAGAGAGAGAGAGAGAGAGAAAGTGAAAGAGAGAGAGAGAGAGAGAGAGAGAGAGAGAGAGAGAGAGAGAGAGAGAGAGAGAGAGAGAGAGAGAGAGAGAGAGACCCTACCTTTAAGTGTTCTTCTCCAAGTGTGAAGAAACTGAATCACCTTCTCTTCATCACTGGTCAGACGGAAGTGTGCAACTCTGCCACCAGTCCATCATCACACACACCTCACACACATGCCTTTAAAGATACAAAACACAACATTAACTTCACCGACACCTCACACACCTATAAATATACAACAACACACAACATTTACATTACACACCTCACACACACCTGTACAGATACAACACACAACATGACCATCACACACACAAACCTGTACAGAAAGAACAACACACAACATTAACATCACACACCTCACACACACCTGTACAGATACAACAACACACAACATTAACACACACAAACACGCACACACACATACATTTCTACCGACACAGCACACAACATTAACATCACACACCTCACACACACACACTTGTACAGATACAACAACACACAACATTAACATCACACTCCTCACACACACCAGTACAGATACAATACACAACATTAACATCACACACACACACACACACACACACACACACACACACACACACACACCTGTACAGATACAACACACAAGATTCCCATCACACCCAGCTCATAGACACACACCTCTACAGATATAACAACACACAACATTAATATCATGCACCTCACACACGTGTGTGTGTGTGTGTGTGTGTGTGTGTGTGTGTGTGTGTGGAATGTCTGGTTAGTGTGTGGGGTCAGTGTGAAGTCGGCTGTACAGGAGCTGATAGAGCGGTGTGTGAGTGTGTGTGTGTGTGTGTGTGTGTGTGTGTGTGTGTGTGACGGAGCAGCAGATTGTGGAGCCGTGTGACACGTGTAGCTGTAAGTGATAAGGGTGATGGATGAGCATACCGAGACCAAATCCCACAAGCCCCCTGGGGTGTGTCTGCTAAAGCACTTCACTCACACACACACACACACACACACACACACACACACACACACACACACACACACAGACAATAATTACTAGTAATACAAGCTAATTGTATTTAAATGCAGCCACTCCTACATTCTCAATCTGCAAGAAATACGAGGAACATCTCTAAGAACATCTATGTTTGTGGACACCTGAGCATTAGATTTCACATGTAGTCCATATTTGCTGTTATAATAACCTCCACTCTTCTGGGAAGATGTGCCACAAGTTCTTCGTTTTGGAATTCATAATGCACTTCTAACTCCATAATTTGCCTTTATTTTATTTTTCTCCAAATAAATAACATTATGAATACATTCTATACATGATGTAAATAACAGCTGTATATACACACAACATTAACATCACACACACACACACACACACACACACACTCGGATATAATCAATTGTAAAATATAAATAATAATAAAAATAATAATAAAATAAATAATAATAACATAATATAATAGTAATAATAATAATAGAAATGACAATAATAATAATAATAATATAATAGTAATACAGTAGTAGTAATAATAATAATAATAATAATAATAATAATAATATAATTTTAATAATAATAATAATAATAATAATAATAATAATAATAAATATTTAATTAAAAGATATTCATTAAAAACATTTCTTTGTGCTATAGGATCTGATGAAATTCAAACATTCCAATCTTTTCTTTTTTGTATATCCACCTTTTATATTTAACAGGAAATACTAAGGTTATGGTATTGAGTTGGGGTATTAATACTAAGGTTATGGTATTGAGTTGGGGTATTAATACTAAGGTTATGGTATTGAGTTGGGGTATTAATACTAAGGTTATGGTATTAAGGTGGGGTATTAATACTAAGGTTATGGTATTGAGTTGGGGTATTAATACTAAGGTTATGGTATTGAGTTGGGGTATTAATACTAAGGTTATGGTATTGAGTTGGGGTATTAATACTAAGGTTATGGTATTGAGTTGGGGTATTAATACTAAGGTTATGGTATTGAGTTGGGGTATTAATACTAAGGTTATGGTATTAAGGTGGGGTATTAATACTAAGGTTATGGTATTAAGGTGGGGTATTAATACTAAGGTTATGGTATTGATTTGGGGTATCAATACTAAGGTTATGGTATTGAGTTGGGGTATTAATACTAAGGTTATGGTATTGAGTTGGGGTATTAATACTAAGGTTATGGTATTGAGTTGGGGTATCAATACTAAGGTTATGGTATTGAGTTGGGGTATTAATACTAAGGTTATGGTATTGAGTTGGGGTATTAATACTAAGGTTATGGTATTGATTTGGGGTATCAATACTAAGGTTATGGTATTGAGTTGGGGTATCAATACTAAGGTTATGGTATTGAGTTGGGGTATTAATACTAAGGTTATGGTATTGAGTTGGGGTATTAATACTAAGGTTATGGTATTAAGGTGGGGTATTAATACTAAGGTTATGGTATTGAGTTGGGAATTAATACTAAGGTTATGGTATTGATTTGGGGTATCAATACTAAGGTTATGGTATTGAGTTGGGGTATTAATACTAAGGTTATGGTATTGAGTTGGGGTATCAATACTAAGGTTATGGTATTGAGTTGGGGTATTATACTAAGGTTATGGTATTAAGGTGGGGTATTAACACTAAGGTTATGGTATTGATTTGGGGTATCAATACTAAGGTTATGGTATTGAGTTGGGGTATTAATACTAAGGTTATGGTATTGAGTTGGGATATTAAGACTAAGGTTATGGTATTGAGTTGGGGTATTAATACTAAGGTTATGGTATTGAGTTGGGATATTAATACTAAGGTTATGATATTGAGTTGGGGTATTAATACTAAGGTTATGGTATTGAGTTGGGGTATTAATACTAAGGTTATGGTATTGATTTGGGGTATCAATACTAAGGTTATGGTATTGAGTTGGGGTATTAATACTAAGGTTATGGTATTAAGGTGGGGTATTAATACTAAGGTTATGGTATTGATTTGGGGTATCAATACTAAGGTTATGGTATTGAGTTGGGGTATTAATACTAAGGTTATAGTATTGAGTTGGGGTATTTATACTAAGGTTATGGTATTGAGTTGGGGTATTAATACTAAGGTTATGGTATTGAGTTGGGATATTAATACTAAGGTTATGGTATTGAGTTGGGATATCAATACTAAGGTTATGGTATTGAGTTGGGATATTAATACTAAGGTTTTGGTATTGAGTTGGGGTATTAATACTAAGGTTTTGGTATTGAGTTGGGGTATTAATACAAAGGTTATGTTATTGAGTTGGGGTATTAATACTAAGGTTATGGTATTGAGTTGGGGTATTAATACTAAGGTTATGGTATTGAGTTGGGGTATTAAGTCAGGATATTGGATCAATATATAGGGTCGGGGTATTGGATTGGGGTACCAGGTCATGGGTCAGGGTATTGCGTTGAGGTATAGGGTCAGGGGTTTGGATTGGTCTGGTGGGTCGGTGTACTGGGTCAGGATTTTGGATTGGTCTGGTGGGTCGGTGTACTGGGTGAGGGGTTTGGATTGGTCTGGTGGGTCGGTGTACTGGGTCAGGATTTTGGATTGGTCTGGTGGGTCGGTGTACTGGGTCAGGGTATTCTTTTTTCTAAGGAAATTTCTCTGTAAGAACAGAATTACAATAAAAACCTTTTTACTCAAATGAATAAATAACAATTTCAGTGTAGAGAAATGTAATGTAATACACCACTTTATTGTACAGTATTGTACAGGTCTTAGGCTCCTATTAGATTGTATAATAACCGTACAGAGTGATTTCTCAGGCTCTTGAGTAGAATATAACTAGACAATTTGTATTCGGTATTAAAATATCAGATTCTATACTCTAATACAGAAAGTATTTAGTGGGACTTCGTCGTACACTTGAGCAATAACAGGAGTCTGTCTCTCATAAACTTAAATGAACTGGAACCCTAAATAACAGCTGGATTGGTCCTACAGTTTCATGTCTAAATGCCTGCTGTGAAACGGCTCTGTTACACCAGCTTTATTCAGGACATGTCTGAGCATCACATACATATGGGGATACATTTAAATTACTCAAATGCTGAAATGCAAACGAACAAGACCTTCAATCCCACCATCCCGTTCCAAACATCACAGACATCAAACCCTACTGAGTGTGTGTATATACACTATATAACTAGGGCTGAGACTCTGAAGGCCTCGAGTGAATTGTTAAACAGCTTTATAAATGGATTTGTTGAGTAACAGTGAGGGGGCGTGGCCTGTCCTGCCCTCAGGAACGACACGGATCAGTCCAACTGATAATGACATTTAAACAGCGTTTACAGCGACGCCTGCAGGTTGAGTCCACTTTATCTGATCATCCTGAGTCTCTGTTAAACACACACACACACACACACACACACACACACACACACACACACACACACTGCACATTCCGTCTCCAAACACACCTAACTTACCAACTTACATCATTAACTATCGTGTGTGTGTGTGTGTGTGTGTGTGTGTGTGTGTGTGTGTGTGTGAAATCTTGGCCACTATAATTAATCCCCAACTGTAAATCCCCTCACACACACAAACAGAACATAACTCGCAAGTGTGTTCCTTAAAAAGTCTTCATCAAAGATCAATGCCTCAAATCTCCACTCTAGATAGACCAGATGAAGATAGACCAGGTGAAGATAGACCAGGTGAAGATAGACCAGATGAAGATAGATCAGATGAAGATAGACCACATGAAGACAGATCAGATGAAGATAGACCAGATGAAGATAGACCAGGTGAAGATAGACCAGATGAAGATAGACCAGGTGAAGATAGACCAGGTGAAGATAGATCAGATGAAGATAGACCACATGAAGATAGATCAGATGAAGATAAATCAGATGAAGATAGACCAGATGAAGATAGACCAGGTGAAGATAGACCAGATGAAGATAGACCAGGTGAAGATAGACCAGGTGAAGATAGACCAGGTGAAGATAGATCAGATGAAGATAGACCAGGTAAAGATAGACCAGATGAAGATAGATCAGATGAAGATAGACCAGATGAAGATAGATCAGATGAAGATAGACCAAATGAAGATAAATCAGATGAAGATACACCAGTTGAAGATACACCAGATGTAATGCTATTAAGTGATATTGTCAATCAAGCAGACATTACTGGACACCTGACCATAAAATTGGCATGTGCTTTTTTTTTAGTCTCCATTTGCTCTTCTAATCACCTCCACTATAATGGGAAGATGTTCCACTCTATTTTGTGGAAATTCCTGTAAGATTTTATACACCTACAAGAGTAAGATCTCTACAGCAGGAGCTCTTCCACTCTAATGTGAAGCAGATCTTCACGGAGCTGCTTTGTGCACAGGGGCAGTGTCATGCTGGAGCAGGTTTGGGTCTCCAAGTTCAAGTGAAACAAGTTGTTTACAAATACAATTGTGTTCTCCAACAGGAGGAAGAACTACAGAAGGGTGGAAAAACGGAGTATCTCTGAACACACACACACACACACACACACACACACACACACACACACACTAAACCTGCCAGACCAACCCGCTTTAAAACACGAGATACAAACGAGGACATGACCTGGAGACAGAGACAAAACTAAACCTGAAGTAGACGCAATGTCCTCAAACACACACACGCCTACATCCCCCACACACACACACACATCATAATTATCAGTGACACAATACAGCAAGATGTTTGCACTAAATACGTATAATATTCTGATGCTGTAGAAACTTTGTGTGTTTTAGGGTTTTTTTTGCGCTAAAATGTTTATTTTTGCTTATTTAAATTTCCTAAAATTTTCTGGAAATTGAATATAATTAGACCATTTTAGATTTTATATTAATCAATTAATTATAGATAATTGGTGAGATAATTGTTCTATATTACATGTTCACACTAGCAGTATTTCACTTTTTATAAATTTTTTATAAAAAATATAAATTATATTTTTATAAATACACCTTTAATTTTATAAACTGAGTTATTTTTAGTAAAACTATCAACCAACCAAAAACAAATAAACAACCAACCAACCAACCAACCAACTAACCAACCAACCAAACAACTCACCAAGCAACCAAACAAACAATCAAACAAACCAACCAACAGACCGACCGACCGACCAACAAACAAATAAATAAACAACCAACCAACCAAACAAACAAACAAACAAACAACCTACCAACGAATAAAAAAACAAACAAACGACCCACCAACCGAAAACAAACAACCCACAAACCAACCAAACAACCAAACAAACAAACAAGCAAACAACCCACCTACTAACCAAACAAACAAACAAACAATTCACCAACCAACCAAACAAACAATCAATCAACCAAACAACAGACTGGCCAACCAACCAACCAACAAACAAACAAACAAACAAACAAACAAACAACCCACCAACTAGCAAACCAACCAACCAAACAAGGTAAACAAAGAAAAAAATCTAATCTTTACTGTCTTCCAAAGTTCAAGTGTTGTTAGAGATCACCCCCCCTCTCTTTCTCTCTCTCGCTCTCTCTCTCCATTCTTTCCTTTTCTCTCTTGATTTGTATATATAGATGTCAGTGAGGGGAGCTGCAGCTCTGACCCGGGTTTCTCCCATCACCCGACTCCAGTCGCCCCAAATTCTTCATAACGTTTGGAGGAAACTGAGATTTAGAGACACATGAAGGCTGAAGATCACAAACACCTCTTTATTACTTCTCACGCTGGTGTTCCAATGCCACATGGTGGCACGTAACGCTGCTGAGCTCAAATCCAAACCAAATCCTCCTCCTCCTCATCATCATCATCCTCAACTATTAAAAATCTCATTTATACACATTCATGCATACAAAAATATTACATATAAATAAGAAATAAAATGTCTAATTTATATTCAAATCGTCCAAAATCGAAATTATTTAATTAGAAATTTGAAGACAGGAATTTCTGGAATATTGTTGGATGTTTTGAAGGAGAGGGTGCAGGCAGGAGATGTTTCTCCAATCATTTTATATTCAACTTACTTTTTAAGCAGCTCTATATTTTTTACTTACATTTTAGTTCATATTACTTTTTTTTCTTTCCTTTTAAATAATAATGTGCAATAAAATCACAATGATCAGAAACGTCTCTCAAACCTCCAACTCAGCAACTACAGCAGGATTAATTATTTACTCCAATCATCTGCTCCTTCTGTTTCTTTAATCAGGAACAAAACAATGAGCCAATCAATAAATTAAACACAAAGAGTTTTTGGTGGCTTTGAAAATTAAAGGAAAACGAAATGTAATGATTAGTTTGCTGCAAAATTGCAGTTTAAATGTAGAAAGTCTGATCAGAAAAAAGAAAACAAACAAACAAACAAATCAATAAATAAATATAAACAATAAATAAATAAATAAAATGCCAGAGAGTGGAAATAGATTTTGACAATAAAAGAAAAAAAAAACAGAATGGAAGCGAGTAGAAACAGAAAGAACAACAAAAAAAGGGAAAAATTAACAGAATTGAAAAGAGTGGAAACAGGTTTTGTAAAAAAAAAAAAAAAAAGAAATAAAAAAAGACAAAAAAACCCAGAATATAAGTGTGAGAATGGAGCAGGATTTAAAAAAATGGGGATTTTTTTTTTAAAGAACAAAATCAAAACAAAATAAAAGAGTAAGAAAAGGTTTTTGAAAAAAAAGGAAAAGAAAAAAAATAGGAGAAGAGAATAAATTAATTTTGACTGAAACTGAATTTGTGTATGTTTTGTGTGTGTGTGTGTGTGTGTGTGTGTGTGTGTGTGTGTGTGTGTGTGTGTGTGTGTGTTTTAGTAAAACATCAAACAGTCGACTACATTTGATCGTATATATCCAAAACCCATTTCTAGCTGTTTAAGACGAGAAGCTTTGCTGCAAAAAAAACCCGAATCCTGAGGTGTCCAAGTTCCTTCAGCTTTGTGACCCTCAGCACAACCTTGATGAGCTGAAGAGCTGAGTGTCAGGAGAAGAAAGAGAAGAGAAGAGAAGAGAAGAGAAGAGAAGAGAAGAGAAGAGAAGAAGAGAAGAGAAGAGAAGAGAAGAGAAGCCTGCATTCGGCTCACTGACAGCATGCTGGTGAGAACGAGAGAATGAGACGTGATGTCTACCATCACGTGTACGTACCTTCAACACGTCTCCATGCCTCCCAGTGTCACAGCAAAAACCCATTCACAACATCCATGCTGTCCATGTGTGTACTGTGTGTTTACAGTGTGGAAGTGTGTGTGTGTGTGTGTGTGTGTGTAAGTGTGTGAGTGTATGTGTGGGGGTCCAATCCAAAAAAAGTATTCCACTCCGAAACAGTAAGAAGTTCACCTCAGCTCTGGAGCTCCCACATCTGTGCTCATGATAGTCCTGAAGCCACTGTTCCTCTGTCCCTGACTGGAGCTCTATCTGAGCCACACACACACACACACACACACACACACACACAGACGATCG
>NC_060889.1:30979059-30984059 GCF_014805685.1 Silurus meridionalis | reverse complement strand
AGTCTTTGTGTGAGTGCAGCACTGACCTTGCTGTGCTCTCACGCCTTTTAACCTTCAACTGAGTCCTGCAGTGGGACAAAAGGTCAGCAGCAGTTACTCACCAGAAAATAGCTGAGTCACAGACAAACTGTATTGTACTGTAGCGATATATCATACTGTAACGTATCGTATCGAATCATAGTGTATCCTATCGTACTGTATCATGTTTTAGCATATTGTAACACGTCTCAGAGTATCGTATCATAATGTGCTGTATTGTGATCGCTCATATGGTAATGTAGCGTAGTGTATCGTATAGTATAGTATCGTATCGTAACACATCGTATGGTATTGTATCATATCAAAGTCTATCGTATTGTATTGTATCATCATATATATCACATCGTAGTGTATCATATCGTATCATTTGTATCATATTGTCCTGCATCATGGTCTACTGTAGTATCGTAGTGTATCATATCACATTGTATTAAATCGTATCGCATTGTATTGTATCAAACTCTATTTCATTAAATTGGATTGTGATATATCCAAGTGAAACGTATCGCAGGTGTATCGTATCGTATCATTTAGATCACGATATATCGCATGGTATCATAGTGAATCATATCATAACATAACCTGATATATCGTATCGCATCGTGTCGTATTGTGGTATATTGTATTGAATTGTAACATATAGTGTAATTGTGGTACATTGTATTGAATTGTAACAGTGTATTGTGGTATATTGTATTAAATTGTAACATATAGTGTAATTGTGGTATATTGTATTAAGTCGTAACATGTGTATTGTGGTATATTGTATTGAATTGTAACATATAGTGTATTGTGGTATATCATATCATTTTATGTCATATTGTGGTCTATCTTATCGCATGGTAACGTACTGTCGTGCATCCTATTGTGGTGCATCGTATAGAGGTATACCGTATCGTATCATGATATATCGCATCATAACATATCGTAGCATAGCGTATCGTATTGTCAGGTAACATTTTACCGAATCGATCATGTGTTAATATGGCGTAGGATATTGTAGCATATTGTAGCATATCTTATCAAATCGAATGGGATTAAATTGTATCATATCCAGTCCAATCACATCATTGTGTAATCGGAACAGCACTACACAATATGCCGCGATACTCTACAAAACTCTGCTTTAGCACCCAAGCTTCATTAGTGCCAACACCCCCCAACAAACACACACAATCTCCAAAAATAACAAAGCCACAGAGGTAATAAACTGAATAAATAAAAGGCAAAGAAAAGAAGAATGGAGGGAGACGGAACGTTTGCGAGCCACAATGCGACGTGAGCTGTAATAAAGCCGAAGACCTGAGGATGAACCCGAGTTTGCATTTTACAACACCAGAGCCAGTTGTCGGCCAAAAAATTCAGCCTTTATCTAAACGGGGGGCAAAAGTGCAGCCGTGTTTCCAATCGCCTCAACATCTTTTGTGTCATTACGTAATAAACTGACAGCTGAGGAGTTTTCTCCAGACTGCAGAAAGATGTATGTAGATGTGTGAAAACATCTGGCTTTAACACCCCCCCCCACACACACACTCAGTAAAGATGGACCTGACCTGGTCTTGTCCAGCAGGATGAATGGTTCCGAGTGGCTGATTGGTTTAAAAGGTCACCATTATTGCAACCCTCGAGCTCTTATCAGCTGAGCAAAGGAACAGAAAGATCTACACATACTTCCTGCCAGAGATCCACCTCTTCCCACTGCACCATTCATCCATCACCGTTCAGGCACGAAGCGACAGCACTGAGGTCTTCCATCTCCACACACCACATACAGGAACAAATTAAAGGCAACAAAAGGGACCAAGCAAATGGGGACAGGATCAGGGATGAAGTGGGCGTGGCTCAATATGAAGTCACCATGATTACGTCAGATCTTCTAATTCTTCACTTGTCCATAAAACATCCACAGAAAATGATTCAATAAAGCCTGATGGTGTTTGATGTTTTTTTTTTTTGGTGTGTTCTGATGGTGGTGTTACTGGAAAGAATGTTGTTTTGTGGACAATGCTGGTGTTTGCTGTTGGTTCAGGAAGAATATTGGTATTTGACGGTGTTCCACGGAGAATGTTGGTGTTTGATGGTGTTTCGAGGAGAATGTTGGTGTTTGATGGTGTTTTGGGCAGAATGCTGGTATTTGATTATGTTTTAGGAAGAATGCTGGTGTTTGATAGTGTTTTGGGAAGAATATTAATGGTTCATGGTGATATCGATATCACATCTTTATAGCTGATCACATGATTAAGTCCTCAGTAATAAAGAATATTTGAATTAAATGGAAGATGGTGATGTTTGATAGAGAATGACTGTGTTTATGATGGATTCTGTTGGTGATAGAAGAAAAATACAGTTGTTTTATGGTGTTTGTTGTGGCTTGATGGTGTTTAGTGGAGCATGTTGTTGATTTAATGGTGTTTGATGTAGAACGGATTTGTTTTGTGGTCATTAATGGTAAATGCTGGTGCTTGATGATGAATGTTAGTGTTAAATTGGAGAACTTAATTTGAGATGTTGGTGTATGTTGGTGTAAAAGTAATGTATAAAAAATGTACAGTTCCTCATGGTAATATGTAGAACTGATCAACTTGACTTCGCGAAAACAATCTTCTCTCCCACTCCACCTCTCAGCATGAACGTGGAATGTGAAAGCTAATGGAAAAGGAAATGGAAGGCTCTAATGAAAAGCTGAAGGAAAAAAGACACCTTCATGTGACGAGTGATGGACAGACAATGAGGATCTTTCATGCACAGAGGAAACTCTGCCTCCTCCCGGCTTCCCACAACTTCCTCACTGAGCGCTCAACCAGATCCATCATCCATCCTTCGGTCCTCCTGCCCCCGGGGGCCTAGTGTGTGTGTGTGTGTGTGTCCTGCACTGATTAACCAGGCCCCGTTGCCCCTGGTGATGATGGTCCACCTTTTAAATCCCTTGGAGAATCCTCTTGGTCCTTTGTCTTAAATGCCACAATGGCTGGATTGACACGTGGCTCATTCACATGCATGTGGAAAAGTGACAGATGAATTAAAGGACACCCGGTTTTTCATCTTCATCTGGACAAGGTTTCTTAAAGGAGAGCGTCACAGAAACCGAGAACCTGCTTTAGTCCTGACCGATGTGTTCTGAGGACTAAAAAGCTCCAGGGTGGTGTTAATGACTGACAAACACAAGCCCCCGAGTAGCCAGTTAACCGAAAATATATAACAGAACTATACCACTGGAGAAGATCTTTACACCATCATAAAATTCTCTGTCATCATTCTGGAAAAATCGAAAGAATGCACTTCTCTGGGTTGTTAGTAAATAAGGCTGAAATTAGATTTATTAGATCTGTATTTGTTTTGTGATCTGTTTTTGGTTTTCGGTCATGAACTCAGACTTTTGAACTCGAACATGAGTTCCACCAAGTTGCTGCTGATTTGACATTTAACTCCTTGTGAGCATCAGGACAGTATTTTATTCTGAATATAAATCAAATCAAATCCTCCTCTACACTTGCTTCACATGACAGGATCAGACTGGTATAATAAAACCACCACGAACCCCAACTGAGATTATATTTCATATGAAAAGCTATAGAAAGTTCTCCTACATTCATCATCTTACAGCTAAACAACAGCATGATGATGTTTTATGGAGCATGCTGCTGTTTATTTTATGAAAATCTCCATATGTGAAGAAAGTATTGTACATTTTGTTGTTTTGTGGAAAATGTTGGTGTTTTGTGGAGAATGTTGGGGTTTTTGTGAAGAATGTTGTTGTTTTGTGAAAAATGTTGGTGTTTTCTGGAGAATATTGGTGTTAAGTGGAGAATGATGGTGTTTTGTGGAAAATGGTGGTGTTTTGTGAAAAATGTTGGTGCTTTGTGGAAAATGGTGTTTTGAGAAGAATGTTGGGTGTTTTGTGAAGAATGTTGTTGTTTTGTGAAAAATGTTGGTGTTTTCTGGAGAATGTTGGTGTTTTTGAGAAGAATGTTGGTGCTTTTTTGGAAAATGTTGCGTTTTTTGTAAAGGATGTTGGTGTTTTGTGGAGACTGTTGATGTTTTATGGAAAATGTTGGTGTTAAATGGAGAATGTTGGTGTTTAATAGAAAATGATGGTTTTAATGGAGTATTTTGGTGTTTGTGTGAAGAATGTTGGCATTTTGTGGAGACTGTTGGGGTTTTGTGGAGATTGTTGGGGTTTTACAGAGAATATTGGGGTTGTTGTGAAGAATTGTTTTTTTTTTAAATGGAGAATGTTGGGGTTTTGTACAGAATGTTGGGTTTTTTGATGAGAATCAGAATCAGAATCAGAAAGAGCTTTATTGCCAAGTATGTTTGCACTTAAAAGGAATTTGTTTCTGTGACAGAAGCTTTCAGTTGCACATAGAAATAAGAATGTTGGAGTTTTGAAGAGAATATTAGGGTGTTGTGAAAAATGTTGGAGTTTTGTGGAGAAGGTTGGTGTTTAATGGAGAGGTTAGGGTTTTTGTAAAGGATGTTGCTGTTTTGTGGAGAACATTGTGTGGAGAATGTTGGAGTTTTATAAAGAATGTTTATTTAATGGAGAGTGTTGGGGTTTTCCAAAAAAAATTTGAAATTTTGTGGCGAAAGTTGGTATTTTGTAGAGAAGGTTTGGGTTTTGTAGAGAAGTTGGTGATTTGTGGAGTACATTGTGGTTTTTGTGGAGAATGTTGGGGTTTAATGGAGAGTTTTGTATTGTTTTGGAAAATGTTGGTGTTTTATGGAGAATGTTGGTGTTTTATGGAGATTGTTGTTGTTTTGTGGAGAATGTTGTTGTTTTGTGGAAAATGTTGGTGTTTTAAGAAAACGGTTGGTTGTGTGTGATGGTGAATGTTGGTGTGAGATGAAGAATGTTGGTATGTTATGGAGAATGTTGGTGTGAGGTGAAAAATGTTGTTGCTTGAAGAATTTAGCAGTTTGTCGAGGAAGGCTGATGTTTATCGTTCTGAACGTGATAGTGA
>NC_060889.1:30841559-30974059 GCF_014805685.1 Silurus meridionalis | reverse complement strand
CTAAACGCGTTTCAGAAGCAAACAAAGCCACATTAGTCGATGTAAAAATGACGGTGAGGAGCAGTCGACCTCCAGAGAGACGATCAATGCACACAAAGGCGGGAGGTCGCTGACCTCTGACCCCTGACCCGAGCGGTGGGCGTGGCAGAGACTCTTTTGTGAAATTAGCTTCAGCGATTCAGCTGTGTAGCAAAAAACTAGGCTGCTTCTCTTTCATCAACACCTCCATTACGCTTTATAACACACACACACACACACACACACACACACACACACACACACACACACAGCATTTTTACTACACTCGTAGCTACAATAGAAAAAAATTGTGTTCAGAAGCCTGACCTTGAAGCTTCTCCCTGAAAGTTCTCTTGCTCCTCCTGGAAGATCTACTATAGCTCAATCAGGTTTGAGGGCCTCCTCACTCTGTCCACCGATCATCTCATTAATCAGCTCAGATCTTCTTTATGCCCCTCGAATGTTTGGATGTCTGTTTAGGTTCCTTCTCCTGATAAAGACCCAGTTATGATCTTCCAGGCTGATGGCCTTGAGCCTTAGCATTCAGAGATTATCGTCCTTCCTCATGATGTGCACCTATTTTACTCTATCTAGCAACTCCCTTACAACACCATGCTTCCACCACCATGCTTCACAGTCTAGATAAAGCTCTATATTCACCTATGCTCCCAAGCTTGATTTTCTCAGAGGCTGGGGATCAACTAAAGATCCTGGAATAGAGGCTTCTTTCTCTCTCAGAATGGTGGATCTGCACAAATTTGTACTTCTTCACCATGTTCCTGGGCGTTTCAGGGGATTCCTTAGAAGGTTGGTTCTCCATACCTAGGAGCTGATTTGAACCATTTTTCCTAAACAGTGAAGTGTCTGTGAGCGATCACAGGTACAGATGCTTGTGGTAGCTTCAGTTGTTTGGAAATTGAATGGTTGATCTATACACTTCAAGGTACTTCTTCACCAGGTTCTTGGGAGTTGCTTTCAGGAGATTCCTGGATTTGAATTGTACCATTTTTCCTAAAACAATGAAGTGTCTGTGAGCAGCCAGATGTTTAACATTTGCACACAGCTGTTTGTACAGATGTTTGTGGTAGCTTCAGCTGATTGGAAATTGGTTCTTTGGGAGGAACCGGACTTGTGAAAGCCCGCAGTTTGGTTCCAGAGGTCTTCTCTGAGTTCCCATGGATTAAAGAGTGTAAAGGAGCCACCAGAGCAGAGACACACCATATAACACCGAGTTCCACACATTCCAAAACCGCTGTAAAAGCCGACAGGGCAAAAGTTTACAAGCGGCCAAGCGGAAGACGGCCAGGTCTCGGTCGCAATCACGGAATACTCTGGAGTTCAAAGGTCAGCGCTGTTTCCCAGAGCAAACGCTCTAAGAGTGAACTTTGGTAAACTTCAAACCTGGAGGAGGAGGAGGAGGACAACCTTCACCGCAAACTCTGACCAGCCGCAGGGTCACTCAGTGGAGCAAGCGCTCAGCTGTGCCAAGTTTACGACCCACGCGATCATGGTGAGAAGATCTGAAGAGCTCTTTATGAGAACAGATGGTATCCAGAGGTCAGTGAGGAGCGCTGGAGATACATTCTATGGAATAAAGTTTGCAGGAACCTTAGCAAGATGGGTATGTGCTTCTTGAACATCTCATCCCACATTTATTAGTTATTTTTAGTTATAAAATAACCTCCATACTTCTGGGAAGGTGTATCACTGGACTTTGTGAAATGTCCTGCAGCCACATGGGTGTTAGTAAAGTAAGGTACTGATGAAGGTGAGGTGAGGAGGCCTAGGGTGCAGTCAGCGTTCAAATTTAGGAGATCAAGCAGAATATCTTCCAGTCCAAACTATGGAAAGCAGATCTTCATGGAGCTTCAAGTTACAACTTTGCAGGAAACAGTTTGGAAAAAAAACACACATTGATGAAAAAGTCAGGTGTCCCAATACTTTTGCCATAGAGGGTATTTAGCTATAGAGTGTATCACCAGTTATGTAATTTTTATCCATTTATTGTACGGTAGATGTTCCACAGTGGTTTCTGGACGTCTCCAGTTTCAGAGGAAACATTGGACCATTAGACTGAACGTTTTGTACAAGTTTACACATATTTTTCTGTTTGTTGGGACACGTGGAAACACCGGCTCAGAAAAGTGGAAGTCTGACAATGATGATGAAGATCCACGTCTCCATGTCGTCCCGGTAGCACCTGCTGCTCTGATCTTCTCAAAAGCTGCTAAAACAAAAGCAGGGATTTCTGAGCTTCAGACTCTTTTCTTCTTCTCTCCTTCCTGCCATCTGCAGTCTGAAACCTTCTGCCTCCGAGAACACAGAGGAGATAATAGAGCTTTCACTTCCTTTCAGTGTCGCTCGGCTGCTGGGGTTTTTCCTCTCAGGTTGTTGCCTCCCTGATTAATCGCCTGCGTTTGGCCGAAGCAGACATTTTTAATGTTAATCAATAACTCTGGAGCTGCTCAGTCTCTTTTCTGAGCCACTGTTTTGACACACACACACACACACATACACACGCACAGAGTTCAGCATGGGCCAGTAGAAGATGCTGAATCATCCCAAGTGGTTCTTCTGACCAGAAGTAGAAGTTTAGGGGGAAAAAAAAAAACTGAAATAAAATAAAAAAGAAATAAAAAGTAAAGATCATAACAGGCTCCAGGTGCTGATTTCAAGCGCAAGATCTGGATGCTGGAAGTTAATGAGTAACGAAGATCACGGTGATTCCAGTTTCCAAAAGGCGATCAGATGCTCGCAGTCTGTTACCGTGGTAACAACAGGCTGGAAATAGGAAACAAGTCATCGGGGGAGAAAGATGAGTGATGAGTGCTGTCCTCTTAAGTAGCTGGGCATGTGTGTGTGTGTGTGTGTGTGTGTGTGTGTGTGTGTGTGTGTGTGTGTATGTTCTGTCTTAAAAAATTCAAATATTATGCAAATGTAAAGGTACATATTATAGCAAGTATGACTGTCTATTCAAAACATGAATATAATAAGTACATGAGGAAAGAAAGAAAGAAAGAAAGAAAGAAAGAAAGAAAGAAAGAAAGAAAGAAAGAAAGAAAGAAAAGGGCTAGAACAGATCTTTTAAGCTAAAAGAAATACCTAAATCAATTTGGACCTAGAAACCACCAAATAAATAAATAAATAAATAAATATTTATTTGATTAAGTTTTTTGTTCAGTAGATCAATATTTTAATTGCATGATTGACACTGTGCAGTCCTGATAACACACACACACACACACACACACACACACACACACACACACACACAGTCCAAATGGGCAAAAAAAAAAGAAAATCAATGAGACCAAAACAGCATCAGTGAGTCATCTGGAGGCCTAAAGTGTGTATTTGTATTGTTTAAATAATTCACTAAATAAATCACACACACTCTCCCGACATTTCTATCCTAAATCTTTCATCGTAAACGAGCCCTAATTTAATAATTTCCTGCAGGTCGCATGATTATGTTCAGCTTTACGTTCGAGGTGAACCTTTTGAAATATTTGGAGTAAAATATATTAAAAACCAATCCTGGACACGTGTTCTGACTGTCGCTCGGTGCATAAAAGTGCTGGACTCGTTTTTTATTTATTAACCTTTTAAATTATTGAATTTTTTTTCTGATTTATTTGAATTGATGGTTTTGGTCCTTTTTTCAGGTATGTCAAGTGCTTAGTGATGGAAATTGAAACATTTGCTATTTATTTTAATTGATTTTAATTTAATAACATTTTAATAACCTTCAACTCTTTCAAATAAATGAATCATTTCTTTCAATTTCAATTATTTATTTTTTTCTCCCTATTTTGACAATATTGTATAGAATAAATCACACTTGTTGAGTACTTTGAAATATAAATTGAAAAACTGAAGAAAGAGAGAGAAAAAGAGAGAAAGAGGCCTAATTTTCTTAGTTTTATTATTTTTTTTATCCTACACTTGCAGCTTGTATTTTATTCGATTCATTAACATTTTGTTATTTTTTTATATTGATACATTTTTATATTGATCGTGTCCTTCGAGTAAAATAAAATAGTAAAAAAATATTACTTGCCATTCACTTATTTTATTTATTAACCCTAGATTTTCTCTTTCATGTATTATTTTTTATACATATATTTTTATTATCTAATTTAAAAGTCTTTTAAATGAATAATTTATTAAATAATTTCCACCTCATTTTTTTTCCATTGCTGTTTTGACAATATTGTATGTAAACAATCATGTTTCTTGAGCAAATATAAATTAAAGACATAAGGAAAGAGAGAGACAGAGAGAGAGAGAGAGAGAGAGA
Organism: Silurus meridionalis; assembly: GCF_014805685.1. Classification (NCBI taxonomy): domain Eukaryota; kingdom Metazoa; phylum Chordata; class Actinopteri; order Siluriformes; family Siluridae; genus Silurus; species Silurus meridionalis. The sequence continues at coordinate 30,969,741 of NC_060889.1, read as the reverse complement.
GAGAGAGAGAGAGAGAGGATAAAAAGAGACGTCTCATTCGAGGCTTTGAAGATTCTGGTCTAAAGCGGCTGCGTAACAGAGACCCGTATTATCTCCACCAGATTATCTCCCAATTGTTATAACCAAACAAAAGCACACACACACACACACACACACACACACACACACACACCGCAGAAGGGCAGATGGTGAGTGTCCGTGACCTGTGACCCCGACCGCACATGCTCAGTGTCACTCCAGGCCACCCAGCTAACCTCGGCCCTGAACAAAGAAGGTAATGAACACAACAACAACAGCAACAAATCAACCGTAATCATCAGTCGATCAATCGTTTCCTCAAAACAAACCTTCTAACATCTAACCTCGAGCAGGGAGAGATAATCACCTCATCATCTCCAGGACCTGACATCATTCCGTCAAAGAATGGTGACATCATCATCATCATCATCATGATCAAGTCAGGGTACAGAACTTTTTCTATAGATTTATCTCCCATTCACAATGGAGTCGTCCTAAGCCCCGCCCACCATCAATCAAAATGAGGACAATGACAAGAAACTCGATACAGTATTGGGACACACTTCAAGCCATACGTGGTTCTTCTTCAAACCTTTACCCCAAAGTTTTGGACGTCTACAGATGCTTTAGCATGAACTTCCTCCATCATTTGAACTAGGAATCCCAAATCTGATCCAACATGACAATACACAAAGCCAGCTCAATAAAGATCTGCTTTCCATCGCTTCAAAGTGTGTGGAAGATCTCCTCCTATAGAGCTCCAAACCTTATTGGGATGAACGTAAACGCACCCCTGGCCTTCTTACTTGACCTACATCACTACCTGACTTTACTCATTGGCTGAATGAAGTGTTCACAGAAATCTAATGGAACATCTCCACAGAAGAGTGGAGCTTATTATAACAGGGAATGGAGACTTGATGTGGAATGAGATGCTCAGGTGTCCACAAACTCCTGGGCCTTGCTCAAGGGCACATAAGCCATGAGATTTGAACTTCTGATCTTGTTCTCATAGAATGAACATCCTTTATTGAGGAGTGGTGAAGATCTTGTATAAAGTTCTAGTGTAGGATCTCATCTTCTTCAATGAGATGCTCTTAACTACTTAAATGCAGGAGCTGAAGGTTGATCAGGGGCTTCAAATAGTCTGGGATCTTTGCAGCTTCTGGGTTGGTGCAAACTTCCTGGAATTTGATCTTCCGAAACCAAAAACTGAAACCTCATGAGATGTTGAGGAACACTTTCACACACTGATACTCCCAAATGTTTATTATACACCGGAACGTAAAGTGGAACAAAAACTCGGTTATGTCCTTTCTTCCATCCATCACAAAAACACCATATGTAACTTCTCCGACCCTAGACTTTAAAAGGAGAACTGAATTCCATCAGTCAGAAGATCAGGCGAGAGAGGAACCCGGAGAACCAGGAGGTAAAACCTGGACAAGCGAGAGAAGTATGCATAAAAAATACTTTGATTCCTGTATCAAACCCCGGATCGTGGAACCGTGAGGGATCCGTTTCCTGGATAGACTGCGTGTGGAGATGGAGGATGTCTGGATCACGTATGCGCTTTCTGGAGACCTCAGGCATTCTCTTAGGACACACACACACACACACACACACACACACACACACACACACACACACACTGTCTATTCAGATGTCTTATGTTAACAGAAATGTCCCAAAGGTATTTGGACACCAGACTTTTCCTTCTATATGTGCTTCCTCCCCGTACTGTATGTATATTTAGCATGACAATTACACACAAAGCCATGAAGAGCTGCTTTCCATGGGTTGGAGTGGAAGATCTCAAAGCACAGATCTCCACAAGATCTAGTGGAACATCTTCACAGAAGAGTGGAGCTCATCATAACAGGGAATGGAGACTGCATGTGGAATGGGATGTTCACATTTTAGATACTTAAAAAAAAAAAATCAGAACAAAATATTACACTTTGGAAATATAAATAAATTCGGATTAAGTTTTTAGTTCACTGGAACTGATCTACCAGAACAGCACGAGCTCACAGAACAACAACAACAACAACAATAATAATAATAATAATAATAATAATAATAATAATAATAATAATAATAATATTAAAAGCAGCACTCACCAGATTTAGAAGAGAAAACAAGGCGAAAACTCGGCATCACTTCCGCATGAAGGACATGAAGCCTCTCTCCCTCTATCTCTCCCTCTATCTCTCTCTCCGTCTACCTGTCACACGCACCGCGGGCGCGCGCTCTCACACGCGATCCGAATAATATCTCCGCGCAGTGACGTCAAAACTCTCAGAACGCACAGTCTGACAGATCTGCTCGGAACGATCAGGACACACACACACACACACACTCACATCCCAGAACATCTCAGAACATCTTCAGTGCACACTTCAGTTCATCTCAGCACGCGCAAACAGTCACTTCCGCTGATGCGCATCAGACCTGGGCTTCATCCCTCCATCAGGTTCACCTACATGCGCTACAAAAGTTGTTGTAGAAGTGTATCCAGACACTATGGAGAGTTATGAGGTCTGCTGTAATGTATTGGCACCCTCTACTTCCATCCATTCATTCATTCATTCATTAATAGAGTTGATCACGTGACCTAAAAACCCTATATACTACCTATATACGTACACACATGACATCATGTGCATGATACGCGAGGAACGAGGCGAAAGCGGTCACGTGACCCTGGGCCACGCATGAATAGGAAGGATCGAGGTTCACGTGACGACACGCGTGTCTTATCGTCAAGTATGTGTTATATGTGAGTTTGTAGCTCGCACGCACCTGAGCCTACTGGCCTGTGTGTGTGTGTGTGTGTGTGTGTGTGTGTGTGTTGTATCTCTACACCCTGAAGAGCAGCTCCCTCTCGTGGTGATAAATGGCACTTGAAGGCCCCTGCTGGACTTTTAAACAGCAAACAATAAATCCTTCCTCTTCGTTTTTACACCTAAAAGTTGTGTGTCTGAGATATTCATCTGTGGAAATCATTCATATGTGGAATTATTAGATGAAGGTGGTTAGATTTTGGGATTGAATCACACAAGGTCACAGCAAGGTCAGAATTGTGTGTTTCTGTTTTTATAACTTTTTGTTCTGCAACTTCCTGTTCGATTCTTGCGTATTACACCCATGTCACCTTAGCAAGCAGAGATCACACCTTTATATTATATTTAGAAACTTTTTTAGAAACAGTGTGTGTGTAATGCAACTGTTCCTGTACTTAAGTAGCTTTTCCGTGTATCTACTTCACTAAAGTATTTCCATTCGGGTTTTTTACTGTAAGTTCACTACATTTCAAAGTCAAATATTTGACTTTTTACTCAACTACATTTAGTGAAATGAGTCGTGTCTTAGGATAAACACGTAACTGGTGAAACATCAGTTGAAACAGCATCAGTTGAACATCAAGCAGAACATTTAAAGAGGAATAAATGATGAAGAAACTCCAGATTCGAACTCACCACAACACACGTGACATCATTTACACGTTTTTTTTTTTAAGAAGGTCTTTTGTGTTCTCTTAATGACAAGAAGAGATGAAAGAAAATAGAAATGCTGGTTTCTGGAAACAAACAAAACAATTGTGGCCAATCCACTGTGTAGCTGCAGAGTGATCAGAGAGTCCACGCTGACCCCTGAACATCACCTCACCCAAAGTTCCTACACAGGACATGTGAGCATAAGAACTGGACCATGAAGCAACTGGAGAAGTGAATTGATCTAATGAAACCCATTTCCTTTTCCATGGCTGGGTGTGAGGGCATGGCTTCCCCTGGTTGGAGATAACACTAGGGTGCACTATAGGAAGAAGACAAGTTGGTGTATTGTAACTTGTTGTTCTGTTGGGGAAACTCAGTCTTGGTGTTGATGTGGATGTGGATGTGTTCCACCTACCTAAACACTTTACACCCCTTCATGGTGACAGTGTTCCCTAATGGTAGCATCCTTTTTCAGCAGGACAAAGCTTCCTGCACATCCACACTTCAGCAATGCTTTGAGGAACATCTCAAAGAGTTTGAAATGTTGACCTATCAATCCAATCATCTCCGGGACATGCTGTACAAACATCTCACACCTTATAGGACTTTTTCTGCAGGTTTTAGCCTTTTACAATGTCCCCAATAGAACAAATTGTGGAAGTTATCACTGTGAGCTCCTTAAAGCCCAGAAATTCAACCAGCCATGACAGAACCAGAGTGGTGCCGCATTGTGTGGGGTGTGGGGGGGTTGTTTGGGGCTTGGGGTGGATGTTAGGGTGCCCCCCTTCATATGTGGCACCCATGTGCACTGCATATACCCTGTTATTGCACCCTTCCGTTTTTACCCCTCTATTTACGCCTCTTTTTTTGGGAAAGGGAGGGTGGGCACCAACTATGATCTCGCATACCCCTCAGCAAATGTGCCGTTGCACCGGCAGGAACTGAAGCAGCTGGATTACGCCATCAAGCATCTGCTGAACCATTAGAATGAACACCAGAAACAATTGTCAATAAGTGTGCCATGATACGCTGGTTCTTCTCCTGCAACACCACCCAGATCTCAGGGCTCAGACCCCCCCGCTTACTTGCAGGGTGTTTAGCATGGGTGGGGTCAGGAGAACAATGAAAAAAGACTTCATTGACAGGTTCCAGGTCTTACCCAGAAACTCCAAAGCAAACACTATTTCTTTGAATAGAGTTGTCCTATTACCTTCGCCCGTCACCAGGGGGGTAAGAGGTCTGTGATTTTTAGTGTTTTAGCTTTTACTCATCGTAGGGTAGCCCCAAAGGTGATTTTTATTCTAAAAGAGTCTCTCTCACACACACACAGTCTCCCACACATACAGTGATCAGAAGATTAGAGTGGAAATTAAGAGGCTTGTAAAAATGGAAATAAAAAGAGGAAAGTGGGGGAGGGGAGGGCAGGAAGTAAATTAGGTCATGGTTTATTTGACAAACCCACTTAACCACAGACACACACTTGCAATATTTCAAAATAGAACGCAATTCAGAACTACTTAAAAAAGAGATCGATGAAATTCTGTTGAAACACGCTGTTCCCGAAACCAAGTGTTCTCAACAAATCGTCGGTTTGGTTGATGGTTTTTCGTTAAAGTTTACATTATTAATCTTTGGTATTCTTCCAAACCACTTACATTGGAGGAAGGATGCAGCAGGTGAAGTTCAGGGTTAAGATTTATCCATTAACATTTAACATTTTACCAGACACTCTTTTTCCAGAGCAAGTAACCAGAAATACTTTGTTGTCTCGAGCAAATACAGACCCTATGCTAGTTTAAGCTCAAGGTTTAGGAGAACTATCAGTCTAAAAACCCTTGCTGAAATGGTTAGTGCACTGTGAACAAGTACAACCTGAAGCCAAAAGGAGGCACCTTGATGGAGGTGCCTCCGCCACCACCACCACCAACACCAAGGTGGTAGCTTAGTGGTTAAGGCATTGGACTTTGGCCCCAAAGGTCATGATTTGAAATCCCAGCCACACCATTCTGCCCCTCCAGGGTCCATAAGCAAGAGCCTTAGCTGTTTAGTTGTGAAATGAAGATAAATGGAATATACTTGACATGATATAAAAGAAGCTACTGAAGAAGAACCATTGTAACTTTGACCATGTACGGCTGTTGTACGCTATTATCGTTTTTTTAGATACCACACTAATAAAAATCTCGGATGGACAGCTGGATAGATGGATGGAAGGATAAATACATGGATAGACAGATGGACAACCCAGACACAGCAGAAGGTCTTTGAGTGGTGCACATCGAGGGTCCTGGTTCAGGGGTCATCACGTGGTAGACTGCGTGCCAGATACAAATGGTCGATTCACTCAAAAAAGCGAAACAAACACAGAAAGAAAGAAAGAAAGAAAGAAAGAAAGAAAGAAAGAAAGAAAGAAAGAAAGAAAAAAACATGACAGATTAGCACTAAACCTGAAACCTTTTGTGGCTTCTGCAGCAGATCCTCAGTATGAGTTCATGTGCTTTCACAACTGAGTCTGATCCTAGATGTATGAAGTACAAATTTGCTTTCTATGCCTCAAAACAAGGTGTGAATGTGCTAACACTAAAATATACCTGATCTAGTTTGCTAGTATATCAATAATATTCTCATGATGTTCATTTTAAACGACAGATGCTCATGTAAGACGCTCTGTGGTTAAGGTCAAAAAATGCTTGCTCCACACACACATACACACACACACACACACACACACACACACACAGGATCCTAACCACAAGCATTAGCATTTTCTCACAGTGTCCTGCTTTTTTATATAAAGTCATTCATCTAAACAATTATGGTTTACACAAAATAAAATTGTGTATTAAATATTCATAAATATTTATATAATAATAATATAAATGAGTACAAAGCTAATCATTAGCTACGTTCAATCCTAATTTTTGATTATTTCTTGTCTATTGTGTGTAATGTGTTGTGTTGTGTTGTATTTTTTCTTCTTCTCCAATTTTTGATGATTTTGATGATTTTATTTACTGCAGCTGGGAGATTGGCTATGAAGTGGTAAAATGTGCAGATCTTTCTTGCTAATGGTGATAACCGCAGTTCTGGTTTCCTGTATACGAGGTGTTAAATATGGTTATCTCTCAGTCAGTGGAACAACGTGTCAACTACAAACTGCTCACTCAAACCACACTCTCCCTCTGTCACCTGTCAGCTTCTAATTCCAGTGCTGAGGTGATTTCTGAAATAAAACTTATTTTGTTCACATTGTGACCAACATCATCATCAGCGGCATCAAAATTTACCCCTCGTTCTCTTTCCCCTGCTTCAGTTCTACCTCAAAACCCCTCCACCCCCAAATAGTTCAATCTGATTACAATCTACTAAACTTGGTGAGAAAAAACCTCAGTAAGATGATAAAGAAACCTTGAGAGGAACCAGACACAACCAGACTGTTTGTAATCGATGTAATTCAAAACCATTGTGACAGACTGTTTATTGTGATTACGCTTCAAATCTGTCTTCACGCTATCTCAAGTAAAACCATGCCCATGTGGAACATCCTCAGCTAACTGTTTCCTCAGAACTCTTTCAGGGCATCAGGAGGGTTCAGAGAGGTCCTGAAAGCAGAAGGGGACAGGATCACTGGTATCTCAGGTAGCCTAGTGGTTAAGGCATTAGACTTTGTATCCGCTAGATGTTCCACTAGATTTTGGAGTGTGCTTGTGGACGTTTTTTGTTCATCAGCCACAAGGGTGTTAGTAAAGTCAGGTACTGATGTAGGTGCGAAGGTGAGGAGGCTTCGGGTGGAGTCAGCGTTCACATTCATCCCAAAGGTGTTCAGTAGGGTTAAGATCAGAGAATTCACTTTAATGAGCATTGCCATGCTGGAACTGGTTTGGGTTTCTAAGATCAAGTCAATGCACCAGACTAGACCAAGTGCTACGAAATGGTACCTTCAAGATGTTGGAAAACACAACATAGAACCCAGGAATATGGTATGAAAGATCTGCATAAACCAAATGTGTGCAACAGTAAACCACTTAGCTACTATCACTACTTGTACTTAAGACTTTAGAATTCTACTGGAAGATCCCAGCACCACTTAGTTGACACGGTTGGGCCCTTGAGCAAGGCCCTTGACCCTCAACCGCTGAATAATTATACAAATAAATATACCAAATGCCATGAATGTAAACATGCACCAAGGTGTTTGTTAGGGAAGTTCTAGTACAGTAGCTAAGATCTTGTACTTTAGGACAGAAGGTCATAAGATCAAATACCAGCACTGTTGAGCATGCCATTCTTGGCCCCTTGAGCAAGGCCCCTAATCTTCAACTGTTTAGTTGTGTAAATGATAAATGTAATATTTTTCTAATTAAGAAGACTTAGAATGTGTGTCTATTTGCACCCATGTCCTGAAGTTCCTACCTGATCTTCTTATAACCTCTTTCTATATAACGGAATTTCACACCTGTTATAAATAAAAATGCTTATGCATGTGTGTGTGTGTGTGTGTGTGTGTGTGCATGTTCTGAAAGTGCCAACTAACCTCAACATATAAAGGTCATAGACTTTATCTTAAACTAATGCAAAAAAATCACACCTTTTATATTTAGAAAAACTGGTGGGGGGTTGCATATGTGTTTCTGTGTGGTCACATGTGTGTGTGTGTGTGTTTATACAGGTTTATATTGAAACCTTATATTGAAAATAAGTCTCCAGTGCAAATATCTGGCATCCTGAGCACAAGACCTTATATCCAAGCAGTTTTGGTGTTCTGGGACACACAGGTGTGTGTCCACGTTGTACCAAGAAGAAAGGACATCAACCATGACCTCAGAGAACAAATGGTTGCTGCTCAGTAATCTGGGAAGGGTTATAAGGCCATCTCCAAGACAATGAGAAAGTCCCCTTTCTACTGTGAGAACTGTTTTAGAAATAATTTAGAAACAATTCTGACCTTGCTTTGACCTTGACCATGAATGGCTCAATCCCAACATCTAATCAACCTCCTCTAATAATTCCATACAACTCCTACAAACATTCAACAATTTGTTCTTCAGATATCACACTAATCAGAATCTTGAATGGACAGTTTTATGGATGGATAGATGGATGGATGGATGGATGGATGGATAGATGGATGGATGGATGGACAGAGTTGGACAAACCAGACACAAAATGCCTCCACTATTAGTTCTAAAAACACATAAGGAAGATTTATTGTTTTGTGTTTAAAGGTCAGCAGAGGGGTCTTTGAGTGGTGTTTATTGACCCATCAGTTCAGAGGTCATCATCTGGCAGACTGTGGGACAGATACAGAAGGTTAATTCACTTAAAAAGAGAACATGTCAGATAAGCACTACACATGAAACCTTTTGTGGCTTCTGTAGCAGATCCTTACTGTGAGTTCATGCTCTTTCACACCTGAGTCTGATTCTAAAAGGTACAAAACGAGTGTCAAAATGCTAATGCTAATGCACTTAGGAATTATGACTATGTTACTCGAATAACCCTGATCTAGCTTGCTGGCAATCTGCATTATTTTCTTAGAGAGATGCTAATGTAAACATATTCTGTTGTTGTCAAAACGGTGCTATTTGCAAGCTCCATTTCAACTTTTCACTCCATTACAACCCATAACCCTCCACCACACACACACACACACACACACACACACACACACACACACACACACACACAGGATCCTGTTGACCACAAATATTTGCATTTTATCAAAGTCCCCAGTCTACTGTGAGAAGCGTTTTACAAATAGAGAAGAAAGTGAAAATGAGTGGGTGTCCCAGAAATTTTAGAGATTATGATGTTACCTACTGTATATCTCGAGTATAAACATTAAATATTTATGTTCATGGCAGAAAATTGCAGCTGAACAAAGTCAGTCATTTGTTTGGATGGATGGATGGATGGTCAGAGTTTACTGTAAATGATCAGATGGGTAAATGGAATTGATATATATATATATATATATATATATATATATATATATATATATATATATATATATATATATATACACAGCAATGGTGGGCTGTGCATTTGGTACCTGGGCCTTCAGTGGGGACTTTCCTGACTTAATTCACCTCTTAATACCACAACACGTCACAATTATAGAAACCATCAATACAGTACAAAAACGCATTAGAACAACGCATGGCCTTACAGAGAGAAAGACATTTCACATATGGAGGTGAGACCAAATGAATTTATTTTCCTTCGTAGGCATAAAAAAATTCTAACTCAGATGTATTAATGTGTTCAGAGCTACACACGTGTTTTACCAGTCGAACTCGGCTGTAACAGTTTCCCTCTGACCAACCAATCAGAGGACGGAAAAAATCTGAGGCTATTCTGGGCCAGCTAGCTGCCCTGTGAGGCGAATTTGAAATCTGATTAAAGATCAGAGCTATTTCTTAAGAAGACTATGGTAAAAAGGTCAGCAGTACTGACTTTGAAGGCCCTGGGCAGATTAAATTCACATGGCAGCACATAGAGGCTGAAATCTGATTGGACAAAAAACTAACATCCACATACACGTACTGGAAGCAGTGCAGCCGAGAGAAACGCTACAAAATGAAGAGAATAAACTGTTGGGAATAAATTCATACAATTTAATGGAACAAATATTAGCATTTAGGTTGTAAACGTAGGTCAGTGCTTCTGATAGTGTTTAGGCCAGCAGAGAAGGCTTTGCTGGCCCTGACCACCTGCCACTGATGTCACAAAAGTAAGTGCACCCCTCACATTTCAGCAACCATTTAAGTATCTTTCCAAGGGACAATACTATAGAAATTAGACTTGGATATATTTCAGAGGAATAACTAACAACAAAAGTGAGTACACCCTAAGTGATAACAGCTGTATGTCATGTAAACCTGCAAAGTCACATGTCCTATTCGTCATGTCAGGGTTTTGTTTGCTTGACAAGACCATACAAATGTGTGTATCTTGTATTAGAGCAGTTAAAATTTGGTGCTTTGAGTTCAATTCTTACTGATCATTTGATGTTCATAATGGCACCTCATGGTAAAGACTCTCAGAGGATTTGAGAATTAGAATTGTTGCTCTCCACAAAGATGCTGAGGCTAAACGAAGATCAGTAACACCCTGAAACTGTGTTACAGCACAGTGGCCAGCATCATACAGAGTTTGCTGTGCCTGTATGCCTTTCCCCCATCACACTGCTTCCAGGAGTTCTGTAGAGAGTTTGTTGGGACGGAGTTCGTCTTCTCCAAGGTGGCTGGGCAGACCATGGTTTGTGGACCTAGTGGCCCTCCTCAATCAGCCACCATGGGAGATTAATCTGAGGAGGTATCTCCTCTCTAAAGCAGGGGGCACAATAGGTCACCCCCACCCACTGAGGTGGTAGAGACCATTCTCCATTCCAGATCTCGCTTCACGAATAGGTTGTACGCTGCAAGATGGCACCTACTGAATGTGTGGTGTAAGCATCACCTTTTGCATCCAGTTCACTGCCCGGTTGGTTACACATTATTTCAGAGCATGGACAATGTAGTTGTGTTACTAAAGCATTGCGATGCACCGTCCTATTCCCTCAGGGAACTAGGGTTACATATGTAACCTAGAGATGTTCATTTGTTACTTTGCTGAGTCTTGGTCTAGCTTATGCTGGTTAATTCCTTTTATGACATTTTTTTTTTTCCTTTTTGACTTTTTCTATTTTTCCCTGGCCTAATCAATTCCCATGTCATTTTTATCACTGTGCCTGACTCTCTCTCTCTGCACCTGAGTTCATCACCTGTGGCTCTTTGCTAGAGTTAGTCTACTAGTTAGTTCAAGCCCTGGTCTGACAGGGCTCCACTAAGAACAGGCCTCACGAGGGTTGATTGAAGTTAAGTCCAGCATGTGTTGGCTTAGATGGTGTCCAGCATGTGTGGCCTGTGGAGGAGTACCAAGAACATTGTGTCTTGCCACCAGTCAAGCATGGTGGTGGTAGCATCATGGTCTGGGGCTGCATGAGTGCTACTGATACTGGGGAGCCACAGTCCATTGAGGGAAATATGGATTCCAACATGTACTGTGACATTCTGAAGTAGAACATGATGCCCTCCCTTCAGAAACTGGGCTGAACTGCAGTTTTCAACATAATAATGACCTTAAAAAAAAGCCCAGTTGACAACTGCCTTGCTGAGGTTGCTGAAGGTGATTGAGTATGTCTCATGTGGGGCTCCTCAAGCAGAAGGTGGAGAAGTGCCATGTGTCTTACATCCAGCAGTTCTTACTTTGGAGGATAGAACTCTAGTGTCTAACAAAAAAATAGTCAAAATACATGGAGAACAGAACTCAGTTGTTCTGCATGGCAGTGTCTTCTTTCAGCAGGATTCTGTGCTCCTCCTACAAATGCAAACTGTTTAGGAATGTTTTGAGGAACTCCATGGCACACAGAAGAGAAAACTGAACGCAGACAGCGGGTTACCAAACAGAAGCAGGCTTTATATTGGCACACTCATTTTTCAATTTCACAGTTCAGTTTCAAGCACACATAGCCACATGCACTCTCTCTAAAGCCGACATCCCCCCCCCCAACCCCCCACCCCGGCAGCCCCACACACAGACACACACACACACTCTGTTTATACCTTCAAGCACTCAGTAAAACAGAGAACACTTGTTAGTAGCAACTCTATAGGTACTGCTAACTTCACAAACTGGCACATGCAACAACATAATTCGACACAAACCTATAATAAAAGCCTGCCAGCACCAGAAACTGCTCCTTCCTTTAGGCCTTGGGGCTCGACCAGGCCGACAATTATTGCAATTTTATTCATTTGGGGCTGAACGTCCACATGTTCCAATCAAAAGCCCAGATATTATACTTCAAACTTCCCAAACGTACACTTTCTTTTAGGTATACCATGAATCCTCCATGCCTTCAAAATCTCAGAACAGTTCTTAGATATGGAATGTGCTGTTGCCGATAATTACTATAGCTAATAATATTCTCTTTGTGGCATACAAAATGTACGAAGTGGTATCAAAAGGTTTTGCTCTGTTCTAGCTCTGTCTCTTTTATCAAATAAACTCCCTCAGATGCCTTCAACCCTGGCAGCAGGTCTCGGTATTGATGGTCTGGCCCCTGGGGACGAATTCTTGATGCACAATGCCGTGAATGTCAGAAAAGACAATGAGCATGCACTTGGTTGAGCTGCGGACCTGCACCGCCTTTTACAGTAGGGAAGCTGACGGGCTCTTCCACTCTAAAGATTGTTGCTTTTCTCAGGGACATACCCGTACATCCAGGTTTCATCACCGGTAATGATCTTTGACATGAAGGACATCTAACCCACGGCACCTTCAACTTTCAATGTTCCTTCTGCTACAGTGTCAGCAGCCTGTGGCGGAATTGGCAGCAACAAGGTGCACATTCAAATCACAAGTGAGGATCTCCTGAGCTGTTCTTTTTATCAAACCGACAATGGCAGCAATGTTGTGGATTTTTCTCAGACGATTGTCATGTACAAGCTACCAAATGGTTATGACATTTTCTGGGTTGAACTCGAAGGCCTTCCTGATCTTTCGTCATCTTCCATTGAAGTTCTTCCACTCTTGAAGTTATAGTGTATGTAGTTGTTGGGATATGAGCTGAGTGAGAAAGCAGCAGTATCATATCACCCATTCTCAAGACTGGCCTGTCCCACACTTCAGCTGAATGCTCGAACATCACAATGAAAACCTTAATGTAATCATCCAACACAATGTGGGGGACTGCTGAGGCTGCAGTTGGCATTAAATGCTGGACCAGGCTTAACAGCAACTGCCAGTCCACCACCTGGGTTGGAGTAGAGCTTGGAAGTAGTGCTCTTTCTCGATCTGCAGTTTAACAAAAAACTTATGTCTCTCTGTTGGATGTCATAACTGGTCTTAACTTGTTCACCCAGGGGCAAGGACTCCAAAATAAATATTTTCTTTAATCCCAGGTTAATATTTTCTTTAACCCCCCCCCACACCACCACCACTTCCACCACTTAGTGAAACAGAACATTAGCAAACTAAAGCACATTTGTGTGATCTTTGGCACACATTTGCCCCAACATTTCCCTTCAAACTGACATCCTCCTAATTTCTACACTGACAAAGAGCTCAAACTGTTGATTTGATGTCTGACGGAGTGGAAAACCAACTATGGAACTTAAAATAAAAGAGAGTGGTCCTCAAAGTGACCTCAAGTGAGAACAAAAACACAGATTTTAATCTGTAGTAATTTTTCCCATTAAGTAGATTGTGGGACGTTCCCACATGGGAACAAGAAGTACAGCTGCATGACAAATGACCTTAAATGTGTTTCAGTTACTTCCATTTTATTTCATGTACTGGAAAAAAATGAAACCTTTCATTGTCTCAATGACTACAAAATTCAAGGTCCTGTGTTTACAAGTGTTGCCATTATTATCACACATTATTATCACACTTTATCCCCGTGCTTGATGACTGGCATGCGCCATTTGTCGTAATTAGTTTTTTTTTCAGAACAGTTCTTAGATATGGAATGTGCTGTTGCCAATAATTACTATAGCTAATAATATTCTCTTTGTGGCATACAAAATGTACGAAGTGGTATCAAAAGGTTTTGCTCTGGTCTAGCTCTGTCTCTTTTATCAAATAAACTCCCTCAGATGCCTTCAACCCTGGCAGCAGGTCTCGGTATTGATGGTCTGGCCCCTGGGGACGAATTCTTGATGCACAATGCCGTGAATGTCAGAAAAGACAATGAGCATGCACTTGGTTGAGCTGCGGACCTGCACCGCCTTTTACAGTAGGGAAGCTGACGGGTTCTTCCACTCTAAAGATTGTTGCTTTTCTCAGGGACATACCCGTACATCCAGGTTTCATCACCGGTAATGATCTTTGACATGAAGGACATCTAACCCACGGCACCTTCAACTTTCAATGTTCCTTCTGCTACAGTGTCAGCAGCCTGTGGCCGGAATTGGCAGCAACAAGGTGCACATTCAAATCACAAGTGAGGATCTCCTGAGCTGTTCTTTTTATCAAACCGACAATGGCAGCAATGTTGTGGATTTTTCTCAGACGATTGTCATGTACAAGCTACCAAATGGTTATGACATTTTCTGGGTTGAACTCGAAGGCCTTCCTGATCTTTCGTCATCTTCCATTGAAGTTCTTCCACTCTTGAAGTTATAGTGTATGTAGTTGTTGGGATATGAGCTGAGTGAGAAAGCAGCAGTATCATATCACCCATTCTCAAGACTGGCCTGTCCCACACTTCAGCTGAATGCTCGAACATCACAATGAAAACCTTAATGTAATCATCCAACACAATGTGGGGGACTGCTGAGGCATTAAATGCTGGACCAGGCTTAACAGCAACTGCCGGTCCACCACCTGGGTTGGAGTAGAGCTTGGAAGTAGTGCTCTTTCTCGATCTGCAGTTTAACAAAAAACTTATGTCTCTCTGTTGGATGTCATAACTGGTCTTAACTTGTTCACCCAGGGGCAAGGACTCCAAAAATAAATATTTTCTTTAATCCCAGGTTAATATTTTCTTTAACCCCCCCCCACACCACCACCACTTCCACCACTTAGTGAAACAGAACATTAGCAAACTAAAGCACATTTGTGTGATCTTTGGCACACATTTGCCCCAACATTTCCCTTCAAACTGACATCCTCCTAATTTCTACACTGACAAAGAGCTCAAACTGTTGATTTGATGTCTGACGGAGTGGAAAACCAACTATGGAACTTAAAATAAAAGAGAGTGGTCCTCAAAGTGACCTCAAGTGAGAACAAAAACACAGATTTTAATCTGTAGTAATTTTTCCCATTAAGTAGATTGTGGGACATTCCCACATGGGAACAAGAAATACAGCTGCATGACAAATGACCTTAAATGTGTTTCAGTTACTTCCATTTTATTTCATGTACTGGAAAAAAATGAAACCTTTCATTGTCTCAATGACTACAAAATTCAAGGTCCTGTGTTTACAAGTGTTGCCATTATTATCACACTTTATCCCCGTGCTTGATGACTGGCATGCGCCATTTGTCGTAATTAGGTTTTTTTGCAAAACACAGTGTTGTGCAAGATAATCAAACATCTCCACATTGGTCTCAGCAGCAAACTTAGTGAAGAGGCTCCATGACTTATGAACAATTTACATTTTCTTCTTTTCATTTGACTAAAAACTGTTCTATATTTTATATGAAACCAATGACCTAATTTACTTCCTGTCCACACCTCCCCCACTCTCTCTGTCCACACCCCCTACTCACTCTATCCATCCCTCTGCCCTCTTTTTTTAACTCCACTCTTCACTCTTTTATAAATGTTTTCAACATAATTTGATAATATTTGGAGTTGGACTCCAGTATTTAAATCCAATAAAACCCCACTTTATTTTATGCACCTGTATTTTATTTGATTAGATTTATAAAGTAGTTTGAGATGATTTGTGGTTTACTGAGTGTTAAATTAGTTTGAAACTGAATGTTTTAGATATAAACCACAGCTGAGCTTCCTGTCAATAGAGGTGGTTTGGTTATTTCAGCCTCTCAAAATAGAACTTTGTCATCAGCTAAAACACACACACACACACACACACACACACACACACACACACACACACCTCCTTTAACCAGCTATATAAACAGAAGCATTGGTAGGTTTTAGCTCCAATTTTCTTCACATCGTGAGCATCACAAATTTCATCATTAACATCATTACCACCTTCACCATCAGCAGCAGTCATGATCTCTCGTGGTCTCCTACTGGGTCTGCTGGTTCTCACCTGCCTTCAGCTCTTCACAAAGGCCCTAAGTAAGATGGAAATTATTATTATTATTATTATTATTATTATTATTATTATTATTATTACTAGTAGTAGTAGTGATGGGGATTTTGCTAGAACAGCACTTCTGTTTGTGTTTTATTCTGCACAAACCGCAGCAATTTGTCAACGATTACAATTTTAATCTATTAAAGAACAACCAGAAACGATGACGTATCATAACAAATGCATTAATACAGTATAAACCTGCACTACTGTCAGAGCTGCTGTTCTGCATAATTAATGAACAACTGGCAACCAATCAGGATCAGGATTTAGCAACAGTTTAACAGATACATCAGACCTGCATTTTATACTGAATATAAAAGTGTTTAATATCGAATTATTGAACATTTAATCACAGAACTGAATGTGGAAATGTTTTCTTACAGACGCAAATGGACCAGACCAATGCTGTTTCAGATACCAGAGAAATCCAATCCCTATCAGAGTCATTACAGGGTATAAAGTAACAGAACGTCACTGTGCAAAACCTGCAGTCATGTAAGTTTTCACCTCCTCATTGTTCTTTTAATTGATTGTAATGAATAATAATAAAAAGTGATCATTTTCATGTGCATTATTATTGTAGAATTGTGTGTAATATAATATAACTGTATATAATGGTGGAGGTTTGGAGTGTGTGTGTGTGAGATTTTCTGATTTTATTGCAGTTCTACACTGATGTACATCTTCTCTCTAATCTGCAGCTTTACCCTGATGAACAGCCGTCAGGTGTGTGTAGATCCTGATCTCGAGTGGGTGCAGAGACACATGAGAAGAATTGACCAGATGGAGTACAATAGAATGATTCAATCTACAAACTCAACCTCTCAGTCCTGAAGACCTTCAGGAAGTTTTGTGTGCAGGTGGAGAGAATAAAGCTATAAAAGCTATGATATAATAAAAATCTAAACATAAACGTGACCTGAACTTATTCTATAGAGCCGATATAAATTCATTTATTTTTTTAATGCATAAATTATTTCCTCATTTTCAGGGTTTTCATTCATTAAGCACTTTGAATTGTTCATCTTTCTCTCTCTCTCTCTCTCTCTCTCTCTCTCTCTCTCACACACACACACACACACACACACACACACACACACACATGAATGTATGTTGTACATGTATATAACCTGTGGGTAATTTGTTGTTGAATTTATGCAGATTTGCATAATAAATTTTTTACTCCTTTTTCCTGTTTTTCTGAGTGTTTATTCGTTTATCTTTACATTAAACGCACTATGAAATAATTTTTTCACCTCCTGACCCCCACCGGCCCCTAATGAACGGACTCCTCTTACCTCGCCATCCCATCCAAATCCCCCTTAATCCCCCACACATCCTGCCTCTAGGATTAATTAAGTGTAAATGGTCTCAGGTAGAAATCACAGGTTTTTGGTGAAAATGGCAAAGGACTCATTTGGGATCCAAAAGAAATGACTTTTATTAGTGAGTCATATTTATTGATACACTGAATAAAAAAGTGATCGAAAGACCGGATCATTTTAGTGACTCGACTCTTTGAATCTCGTTCATCAAAATTAGTCAGTTAGTTCATTTAGTTCCTTGGATCAAAAATAAAATAAAATGTTCCGTTTCATTATGTAGTTCCCTTCACTTTTCTACACACACCTACTGTAATGTGACTTTTTGATACCACCTTGTATTTCAATCAGGTATAGCATTATAGCATTATAACAATTATGACTGGTGAAGTGAGGAACACTGATGATCTTCATCATGGCACCTGTTAGTGGGTGGATTTATGTATTAGGCAGCAAGTGAACGTTTTTCCTTAAAGTTGATGTTAGAAGCAGTAAAAAAGGATTTGAGGGAGTTTGACAAATTGTGATGTCTAGACGTCTGGGTCAGAGCGTCTCCAAAACTGCAGCTCTTGTGGGCTGTTCCTGGTCTGCAGTAGTCAGTGTCTATCAAAAGTGCTCCAAGGAAGGAACAGTAGTGAACCGGCGACAGGGTCATGTGTGTTCGAGGCTCATTGATGCACGTGGGGAGCGAAGGCTGGTCCGTGTGGTCCGATCCAACAGACGAGCTTCTGTAGCTCAAACTGCTGAAGTTCATGCTCTTGATGCTCGACGTATCACGACTGTTTTGTTCTTCATAAAATGGGAACGGATTTCAAATCAATTCAGTTTCTACAATTTAGTCTTTGTAAGTCTACATTTATTGAGAATACTAAAGGTGATGGAGGTCAGGAGAAAACTCCCTGAGAAAGTCTGTGGAAGAAACCTTAAGAGGAACCATTATCATCTAGGTGGACACTGATGGACTGATTTACTGATGGACACCAGAGTGCAAAACTTCATGGCAATTGAAGTACTAAGCTTTCGTGACACCTTCATGGTTCCACCCGAAGACACCTTCATGGTTTGAAAGTGAAAATATTCACAGTAATCCTATGTACATCTTTATTCTGTTCATGTAGAGAAATCCCCAAGACCAACACATGGCTTGATCAAAACTTCATGATG
Organism: Silurus meridionalis; assembly: GCF_014805685.1. NCBI lineage: Eukaryota > Metazoa > Chordata > Actinopteri > Siluriformes > Siluridae > Silurus > Silurus meridionalis. The sequence goes on along the minus strand of NC_060889.1, from coordinate 30,950,910 downwards.
TAGGGAATACAGATTGAACAATCTGGTCTGGAGAGCAGGAGAGCAGATGGTCATTGAAATCTCAGGACGATGTGTATCTTGGCCTGGATTATTATTGTAGGTGGCACCAAGGTGAGGGTGGGGGGTTCTTTTTGAGCCTGGTTCCTCTACAGGGAATTTTCTCATTTACTCATTAGGGTTAGTGTGAGTAGAGGGAAAGTTGTAGGTAGGAAGCTGTCATCTGCACATATCCTCCTTGACCTTTCAGCATCATTCGACACATTCAACCAGAAGATTTATCTACCCTCTGGAGCCTCGGAATCCATGAAACAACAGGGGAATGGTTTGCTTCCTACCTGGAAGGTCGCTCATACCAGGTAACAGAGAAGGGGTCCACATCTGCCCCACACAGACTCTCCATTGGTGTCTTACAAGGCTCGGTACTTGGTCCCCTCCTTTTCTCCCTCTATACCCATTCTATTGTTGAAGTAATATCCTCAAATGTTTTTTTTTTTTTTTTTTTTTTTTACCACTGCTATGCTGATGACACTCAACTCATATTTTCTTTCCCTCCCTCAGATACCACAGCTTCTGCCCAGATCTGGTGGACAAATCTTCATGGATGAGTGCTCATCAATTAAAACTTAACCCTAGCAAAACAGAACTGCTGGTCATCCCAGGTAATTCATCTCCAGGTCAAGATCTCCGAATAACTCTTCATGACTCTCTGCTCTTACCTTCAGCCACTGCTCGTAATCTTTGCATATCTATGGACAATCAACTGTCCTTCTCCTCACATGTTACTATTGTGGCTCATTTGTGCTGATTTCTTCTCTACAACATCAAAAGGATTCAACCATTTCTGTCCACTCAGGCTGCCCAGGTACTTGTTCAGTCTCTTGTCATTTCGAGACTGGACTACTGCAGCTCTCTGCTGGCAGGTCTTCCTCTGAACGCTATTCGTCCACTGCAAATGATCCAAAACAGAGCTGCAGGACGTGTTTAATCATCCATCCATCTATCTTCTTCTTCTTCTTTTTCTTTCGGCTTCTCACATCAGGGGGTGCCACAGTGGATCATCTGTCTCCATACCACCCTGTCCTTTACATCTGCCTCTTTCACACCAACTACATGGATGTCTTCCTTCACCACATCCATAAACCTCCTCCTTGGCCTTCCTCTTTTCCTCCTTCCTGGTGGCTCCATCCTCAGCATTCTCCTACCAATATAACTCATGTCCCTCCTCTGCACATGTCCAAACCATCTCAATCTCACCTCCCTCACCTTGTCTCCAAAACGTCCTTCATGCGCTGTCAGTCTAATAAAATCATTTCTAATTCTGTCCATCGTCGTCACTCCCAATGAAAACCTCAGCATCTTCAGCTCTGCTACCTCCAGCTCCACCTCCTGTCTTTTACTCAATGCCACTGTCTCTAATCCATATAACATCTCAGGTCTCACCACAGTCCTATAAACTTTCTCTTTCATTCTTGCAGATACTCTTCTATCACAAATCACTCCTGTCACTCTTCTCCACCCACTCCACCCTGCCTGCACTCTTTTCTTTACTTCTCTAACACACCCCAGGTACCTGAACTCCTCCACCTTCTCCACCCACCTCTTCTCCATGTAACTGCACCACTCCACTGCCCTCCCTCTCATTCACACACATGTACTCTGTCTTACTCCTACTGACTTTCATTCCCCTTCTCTCCAGCGCATATCTCCACCTCTCCAGGCTCTTCTCAACCTGCTCCCTACTCTCACCACAAATCACAATATCATCCGCAAACATCATAGTCCACGGAGACTCCTGTCTGACCTCGTCCGTCAACCTGTTTATCACCACTGCGAACAGGAAAGGGCTCAGGGCCGATCCTTGATGCAATCCAACCTTCACCTTGAACCAGTCTGTCGTTCCTACTGCACACTTCACTGCTGTCACACTGTCCTCATACATGTCCTGCACCACCTTCACATACTTCTCTGACACACCAGACTTACTCATACAATACCACAACTCCTCTCTCCACTCTGCCGTACGCTTTCTCTAAATCCACAAACACACAATGCAACTCCTTCTGACCTTCTCTATGCTTCTCCATTAACATTCTCAAAGCAAATAAGGCATCTGTGGTGCTCTTCCATGGCATGAAACCATACTGTTGCTCACAGATGGTCACCTCTTCTCTCAGCTTGGCTTCCACTACTCTTTCCCAGAACTTCATGGTGTGACTGATCAACTTTATTCCCTTGTAGTTACTGCAGGTCTGCACATTTCCCCTTTGCTTAAAGATCGGTACCAGCACACTCCTTCTTCATTCCTCAGGCATCTTCTCACCTTTCAGAATTTTGATAAACAATCTGGTTTAAAACTCCACTGCATCTCTCCTAAACATCTCCATGCTTCTACCGGAATATCATCTGGTCCAACCGACTTTCCACTCTTCATTCTCTTAATCGCTGCTCTCACTTCCTCCTTACTAGTCCTATCCACTTCCTGCTTTATTAACTCCACATCATCCAACCTTCTCTCTCTCTCATTTTCCTCCATCTATCGTCTATACTTCGTTATTCTTCATTGCTTTTTTAAATTATTTTTTCAGATCATACCTCATTTCTTTTTTGCCACTACAGCTAAGTTTATCGATTGATCCATCCATCCATTCATCCATCCATCCATCCATGTGTGTGTGTTTGTGTGTATGTGTGAGTGTGTGTGTGTTTTTACTTAAGTACTTGTCAGAGCTCAAACTTCTTTACTTTAACTTGAGTGAAAAAGTGCAGTCAGAACTTCAACTTTTACCAGAATCTTTTACAACATCAGTATCTGCACTTCTACTGAGTGAAGGATGTGTGTGCTTTTGACACCTCTGGTGTGTGTGTGTGTGTGTGTGTGTGTGTGTGTGTGTGTGTGTATATGTGTGTGCATGTGTGTGTGTGTATGTGTGTGTGTGTATGTGTGTGTCATCATCCATCATTTCTTTTTACTCATTTGAAATCTATCCATCCATCCATCCATTTCTTTTTACTCATTTGAAATCTATCCATCCATCCATCCATCCATCCATCCATCCATCCATCCATCCATTCCATCCATCAATCCATCCATCTATTTTCGTTTTACTCATTTGAATCCCATCCATCCATCCATCCATCCATCCATCCATCATTTAATTTAATAATTTCTTCTGATGTTCTTTTGTTTCACAACACTATATATGTCTTTTTTGCCTCTGAAGCTAATTTTATCGATCCATTCATCCATCCAAAATGTTTTACATTTTAAAATTGCAAATTGTGAACATTTCTTTGTGTTAAAAGATAAATGTTATTATAATTTTTATTGAATCTTTTTTCTTTTGGACTCCACAGAATTATTGTTTGAGTTGAGTGAAGCTGCATCTTTTATTGTTGTATTGTTTGTATTGTTGTTGATGTGATTTTGTGTAATTCTGAGCTGTGAAATGATTTTGGTTACTAAATAATTTTCCTTATTTCATCTGAAGAACCACAGCAGAGCTTCCTGTTATAGAGGTGGGTTTTTTGGTCTCTGACTCAAAGTGGAACTTTTGTGTCAAAAACACTTAAACCGCAAACACACACACACACACACACACACACACACACACACACACACACACACACACACATACATACATATAAACACCCCCTCCTGAAAGCAGCTATATAAACTGAAGGGGATCTGCATTAACATCATTCTAGTCACATTGTTACCATCATCATCATCATCATTACCATCATCACCATCATCAGTCATGATCTCTCGTGGTCTCCTGCTGGTTTCGCTGGTTCTCGCCTGCCTTCAGTCTTTCACAACGGCCAACAGTAAGATAAAGTTCAAATTTTTTGGTTTCTGTTTGTTTTCTTCTTATTTATAATATTTGCTGTAATAATAGTATCTGTAGCTTCAGGTTGGAAAAAATAAGCAGTGATTGAAGAGTTTGATCAATTAACTACATAATAATACAAACTGCATAACAGACATTCTTCTGTCCTGAAAAAACGTAAAAGTCACAAATGAAAGCGCTGTGATAGAGATGTGATAAAGCGCTCTCTATGACACTGGAGACTCCTTTTATTATTGTTAAACAAAAATCTCTTTGGACGACTCCATCATGTCAATGATTACACACGTTTCTAATGCGTGTATGTGGAGCGTCTGCTGTACACGTCACTGTGACTGAACTGTTGCTATAGAAACGTATCAGAACCAGAGCATTAATACAGTATAAACCTGCACTACTGTCAGAGCTGCTGTTCTACAGAATTAATCAACACCTGGCAACCAATCAGGATCCAGGATTCAGAAACAGTTTAACAGAAACATCAGACCTGCATTTTATACTGAATATAAAAGTGTTTAATATCGAATTATTGTACATTTAATCACAGAACTGAATGTGGAAATGTTTTCTTACAGACTCAAATGAACCAGCAACATGCTGTTTTGGTTACTATGAGAGTCCAATCCCTTTTAGAGTCATTACAGAGTATAAAGTAACACACCCTCACTGTACAAAACCTGGAGTCTTGTAAGTTTTACCTCCTCATTGTTCTTTTAATTCATTGTAATGAATAATAATAAAAAGTGATCATTTTCATGTGCATTATTATTGTATAATTGTGTGTAATATAATATAACTGTATATAATGGTGGAGGTTTGGAGTGTGTGTGTGTGAGATTTTCTGATTTTATTGCAGTTCTACACTGATGTACATCTTCTCTCTAATCTGCAGCTTTACCCTGAAGAAGGACAACCGTCAGGTGTGTGTAGATCCTGAACTCGAGTGGGTGCAGAAACACATGAAAAGAATTGACCAGATCCTGTATAAAAAACTGATCCAATCGCAAATGAGTGTTTAAATCCTTTTCATACATCTAGTAAATTTTTTCAATAGTACTTCCTGCTATCATCTCTTCCTTTTTCCTTTATCTTTTTCTCCATTCTATAATTAATGTGAGTTTTCTAATCAGGCACCAATACAATAAAATACTTTGATTATATTCAACCAAAACCTGTAAAAGAATTAAAGTCAATAAATAATGACTGTATTATAAGATGTTATTGTGTATTGTTTATTTCTGTGTATTAATGTAGACACAGTAAAGGTTGTGTAATGACTTTCATTTACTAAGTTGGATAAATGAGAGATAAGTGACTCTGTATAAAGTGTCTTTTGAATACAATATATGTAAAGCACACATTATCTTCGATGTGAGAATCAAAGTTACAGTTAAAGGTTTTTTCAGGAAGTGTGTGGAATCATAATGTAGAGTTTATAAAACAGCCCCAGCCACATGTAGACAAAGTTGGAAAAATGGGCACAAATTATAAGGATCTGAAATAATCGACCCATTAGTCATATTTACTGCCTCACTACAAACAGACTGAACTGACATCACCTAGAGTTTGTGTTTGCTTCTGAGCAGTAGCGCCCTCAAGTGGTGCTTCCTGCTATAAAAATGACCTCTGACACTGTGGACTTGAAATATACTGAACAAAATTATAAACGCAACAATTTTGTTTGTTCCCTCATTTTTCATGAGCTGAACTAAAAAAATCTAAAACTTTTTCTATGTACACAAAAGTCAGATTTCTCTAAAATATTGTTCACAAATCTGCCTAAATCTGTGTTAGTGAGCACTTCTCACCGAGATCATCCATCCACTGCACAATGTGGCAGATGCTGATTAGACAGCATGTTTATTGCACAGGTCGGGCTGGCCACAATAAAAGGCCACCCTAAAATTTGCAGTTTTACTGTTTTGGGGGTCCGTTGGGGTCCGAAAAACAGTCAGTATCTTGTGTGACCACCATTTGCCTCATGCGTTTTGCCCTGTACCATGAAAACCCGGGATTCATCTGTGAAAAGAGACCACCTCTCCAAAGTGCCAGACGCCATCGAATTTGAGCATTTGGGTCAGTTAGGTCGAGACCCGATGAGAAAGACGAGCATGCAGATGAGCTTCCCTGAGACGTTTTCTATCAGTTTGAGCAGAAATTCTTCGGTTGTACAAACCGAATGTTGCAGCAGCTTTCCAGGTGTCTGGTCTCAGACAATCTTGGAGGTGAAGATGCTGGATGTGGAGGTCCTGGGCTGGTGTGGTCACACGTGGTCTGCTGGTTGTGAGGCCGGTTGGATGTACTGGTAAATTCTCTGTAATGGCTTTGGAGATGGCTTATGGTAGAGAAATGAACATTCAATTCACAGGCAACAATTGCATGCTCCCTCAAAACTTGCAACATCTGTGGCATTGTGCTGTGATAAAACTGCACATTTGGCTTTTGGCTTTTTATTGTGGCAGCCTAAAGCACACCTGTTCAATAATCATGCTGTCTAATCAGCATCAATGAACAATATTTGGGGAAATTGGCCCTTTGTGTACATAGAAAAAGACCTTTGAGCTCAGCTCATGAAAAATGAGGGCAAAAACAAAAGTATTGCGTTTATAATTTTGTTCAGTACACATTGTGGTCACTACTGAGCCGTTACAATAAACACAATATGAGTCAAGGTGAATGCAATTAATGCTACATTTAAGGTGTTGTGGTGCTGTGGTGTTGTGTGATTCAACACCATTAAACGTGGCTTGAAATGCCTTGCCATTAGCATCTTGCAGAAGTTCGGCTTCAGAGACCTCCTAGTCAGCCGTGTTTGAATGGCAGCCTCACTGGACTTAAACTGGAGCACTGCTTGGTTGGACACTTCATTGGTCCTGAATTAGAAGTCTTTGTGATTGGCCACCACTCTTGAGGGATCTATGCAGGGAAGATAAACCTCAGGCATGATCTTGAGAAGGTGATCATGTCGGCCTCAGGCTGAAACTCATCATTAAAGGCTGTCATGGCAGCTTTTGGAAAAGCTCTGTGAAGGAGGCCACCATGTCATCCATAATCTGGGGATACTTGTGGTAACCCACACAATTGACCCTATGATTCCTGTGGTGACCTGGAGCTTCCACTGGTAGGTCAAACACTGAACTGGTACAACAAGAACTTTATCCAGGGCTGTTTGTCAGGTTTGGAGTTCCAAAGGCTTTCCATAGCTGTTATTGTCAATCTTTTTATAATTTATCATGTGTCTTTGGAATTGATCTCAGTAGAACCTCATTTAGGAAAAACAAGAAGAACATTAGTGGAGTGAAATCATGTTTTTTAGTTTATGTAATAGACATATATTGTTCAACATGTGCAAAGAGGCAGCGTTCTCCTTGTGTCTGTGTTTGTGTTATAGCTCATCTTAAGGCTCTTCCAGGTTGCCACGATTCTCTGGTGAAACAGTGTATTTAAGGACACCGCTAGCACATGCTTATGGTCAAAATATCTCTTCTGTTCTCCTTGGTTTTTCTGTGAGATATTACTGCCCTAACTTTCTTTTTACTTATGGTTTAGATCTCTCAATATTTTAGACTCTTGTCAGTCAGCAGATGCCACAGACCTGTGATGTTGCATGATCTCTTTGACTTAGCTTCCTGTTTCCTGGGAGCTAATCTTGGCACTCACCACTAGGTCTGGCTGCTGCCCCTGCCCAAATCAATTCTCAGAGCCAACCGCTTCCTGATCCCCAACGTTTTTCCTGACACCCAGGCCTCTGCAACCCATTCCTCAAGCAGTGTGAGCTCATGTTCTCTTGTTATTCACACCAATAAAATGAGTATTGAATATTTTTCCCTCTAACCCTTAGGCTAACCCCTCAGGTGGGCCATACTTGATTGGGAGTTCCAGACCACCCGTTGTTCCAACTACCCAGGGTATTGCAAAAAGTTCCAGTGCCAGTTCGGCCATTCAAGGTCATAATCTGGTTCAGCAGCAAGCCCTCTCCCTAGCCTCAGTATCATGTTTGGGCTGCCACCCAGCCTTAGTTTCCCACTGGAAGTGTTTTGCCCAGCCACTTTTCTCTGCTGAGGGTGCTGCCCAGCTTCTTTACCTTTCTGAGGGTGCTGTTCAGACTCCGAGTATCCCATAAGATAGTTGCTTTGCATGCCGAGCCCTGTTGATGATGTCTCTTAACTCCGAAGCCCAGCTGACGATGTCTTTCCACTCCCAAGCCCAGCTGACAACCTCGCTCTTCTGCTGATGTTTGCTGAGGGCGTTGCTGCGCTTCTGATCTCCACCTTCGAGCCTTGCAGAGGAAGTCAGTCTGCTCCTTAGCCTTGCAGAGGGTATCGCTCTGTCTCTGATCTCCACAGAGGGCGTTACATTAAACTCGTATCTCCACAGAGGGTGTCTCTCTGCCTCTGAGCCTCACAAAGGGTGTTGCTTCACCTCAGATCACCTCAGTGCTTTATAATGCTTTATGGCCATGCTTATAACATTTTCTGTCTTTTTTTGATGTTCTTTTTATATTTTGTGCTTTCTGTTAAAGACTCTTTAACTGCTCTCTTGTTTTTGTCCTGCATTTAAGTCCTACCAGTCGAATCACAGACATTGCCTGTGTGGCATTCCGGCATGTCCCAAGATTTTAACAATAAAATGTAAGAACTAGATTTAAGAATGTTACTAGTAGAAACCGACTACGCCACCCCGGGGGCCCAGTTACCGGGGATAACCCTTTATAAAGAAATGCACAAGGCACTCAGGTTCATCTACAGCTGAGTCAGGACATTAGACAGAGGTATAATACACACAGTTTATTAAGAACTCTTAAAATGACATTAAACACCACACAAGAATGCTTGGACTCCAGAGCTGGGGACCTTACTCTAATGATCTCCTATCCACAGCAAACACATACACTCATACGACACCACAACCCCACCTGTCAACCACTGCCCCCCGAAGGAAACCACCACCAAGCAAAAAGGAACTTGTCCCTCACACTTGAACTGGTCTCCCAGACACCTGGAGAGGAAGCAAACCACAGTATGGTCAAATCAATTTACCTACACCCACACACACACACACACACACACACACACACACACACACACTAAACAATCACAAAAGTACAATAACAAGGACAAAAAGCAAAAGAAGTACAACAGGAATAATAAAAAACAGTCAATTCCATTCAATACACCTCATCAAATAAGCACATGACCTCTTAGCATTCCACTAACTGTTGGGTAGCATCCAGGTCTTCAAACTCCTCAGATAAACATATGTATAGCAGCAGTCTCTTATGGCCACCTCTCAGCACACCGTCACAGTGTGGAGCACTGATACAGACACACTAACATATACATGTATATAAACAAAGCACACGGTCAGCAAGGAGAGGAGGAAGACATCTATAGAGATGGCAGGGAAAGGAGAAGTATAGGATGGATGTGGTGAGAAAAGACATGCAGGTAGTTGGTGTGAAAGAGGCAGATGTAGAGGACAGGGTGGTATGGAGACGGATGATCCGCTGTGGCGACCCCTAATGGGAGCAGCTGAAAGAAGAAGAAGAAAACACAGTCCGCAAAAGCGCTAGCACTTAGCTTCGTGGCTAATCCAGTAAGCCGTTAGCTATAGCACGGTATGGCCAGGACATGCGTCCCATGCCGATGCTCGGCACGTAGACAGCATGCACGCCGATGCAATATGTCGCTCCGTCCGCGCTTTAGCGACCCGCAGACCACAAGGCAGCCCGGCAGCGAAGCAACCAAAAAGCTAGACAGCCAAGCAAAACAGCCAAGCAACCCAAAGGTAGCCCAGCAAGAACACAGCCAGATAAGACAGCCCTGGTAAGACACCAGAAGAAGACAGCCCGGGTAAGACAGCCCTGGTAAGACAGCCCACTACAACGACTCTCAGTTCCTCACTTCCTAATACAGAGAAATAAGCACAAAATTAGCATCCTTTGACATCAGATATGAATACCTGACAGTTAACCCACTTACCGGTTCAACCAGGTCACAATGTGCCGCAAAACTCTAACGAGGAAGTGGAATGATTTTAACCTAATAATGGCTGGATTCCTCAAGCCAAACTAAAAAAAGAAACCAAACCATCCTTAAAACCCAATCCATACAATCAGGCTACCAAACAGGCATGACAACTTAGTCCTTACCACACAAACCTCTCCCAGCTGCGTCGAGTATCCGGTGACATCACCAGTGTTCAGGACAACGCACTCCCACCAGACACCGACTGCTCCTTTTATGGACCCACTTATTTGATAAGGGAAAATCAGCACTTTTATTGTAAGTTCAAAACTCTGATAGTACTGTACTAAATCTTTATTCAGGGTTCCTGCAAATTCACAGCTTGGATTTATTAAGTGTGTGAGCAAATTCTTTACTGCCGCTGTGGTGGTGGTGGTCAGCATGTTCTGCTGCAGCTTGTTCTCTGCACCAGTGCACTAAAGCTGTGCGTGCTGTAGGTGAAAGCCACATATTAGTTTCCTGTCTAATTAAACTGTTTCTGTACTCTTGACCACTTGTAACCAACAACAGGCAACAAAAGTCTTCCGTTCATTTACTCTGTCATTTTTCACAATCAAAATTTGTTATGTTCTCCAACAGTCATTTGGTTCTGCTGGTCCTACTGGTGATCACCTGCTTTCATTCCAAAACTGTGGCCAAAGGTAAGTTCTACAAAAGCCACTCAATTTTTTTCACATTTTAACACAAAGAGTAAAGTGATTTTCATTTGAAACCAATTTTCTCAATTCTTTTCTATCACAGATGAACTCATGAATCAGTTTTGTTTAAACACTGATGAACCTGTACACATGGATTCCTCAACAGTACAAGGTCACGGAATCTCCACAACTTTCTCTAATTTAGCTACGACAAATACAGCTAAACAGGATCACACAGAACAACCACACACCACACAATCACGTGGACGTTCAGGTATGTAATTAGTGACTACAATGAACATTTCCTCCCAGCTTACTGCTTTAGAACAGATAATTAAGCAGGTTCAAGGGCAGGACAAAGGACCGGTAAGGGGGCTTTGGGTTAATTGTGCAATGCTGAATTCTTCTGGAAGTAAGCAAGTTTTACACATTTTTGAATTACTATACACCTAAAAATCTCAGGCAGGTATTTATATATACATATACTAATTGGGTTCTGCTGGTTCTTCTGGTAATCACCTTCTTCCTTTTCTACACAGTAGTTAAAGGTATGTTCTACAGATGCCACTTGCTTAATGTTTTTTTACACCATGCAGATTGAATTACTTTTCTTCTTTGTTTTTCATAAATTAACTAATGACCCATTTCTGTTTTGGCGCAGATACACCTGTACACACGGATTCGTCAACAGTCAAATGTCAAAAAACCTCAACAACCTTCTTTAATTTAGCTTCAACAAATCCAGCTCAACAGGATCACGCACAACATCTACACCCTGTAGAATCATATGGATGTTCAGGTATGTAATCTGTGACTACAATAAACTCCTCATCCAGCTTACTGCTTTAGAAGAGATCTTTGGGAAGGTTCATGGACAGATTGATATCGACAACCTTTAACTAACAGTCATTTCCAAATCATCTTTTTTTTTTTTTAAGTCAAGAAGCTTTTATTGTCATTTCAACCATATATAGCTGATGCAGTACACAGTGAAATGAAACAACGTTCCTCCAGAACCCAGCTGCTACATAAAACAACATAAAACAACAGTCACAGAAACAGAAAAAACACAGGGCCAAGAACTAGTAGAAAGATCCTCGCCACATAAAGTACATGTGTGCAACCTGGTGCAAACAGTGCAAAAAGACAACACAAGACAGTGCAGGACAACACAGGACAGTGCAGGACAATACACAATATACAAAACACAAAATAGCTCTGCCAGTAAACCTGTCCTAACAAAATGAGGTACACAGTAGCAGAAAAATGTAAACAATATTGTGCAATTAAACATATAGAAGCAACAAAGATAAAGTGAACAGTGGCAAAAGTATAAACAGAATATTGTGCAAAAGAACAAATAGCAGTAATCCTGAAAGATGTGCAAAAACAGCATGTAAACATTTTGTGGTAATGATTAGTGTAAGTGCTACTGAATGATGGGTGTGCGAAGTGTATGATGTGTGTTGAGTCCGGTTTGTGCAGATCAGTCACACAGTTGTGTGTATGTGTGTGTGTGGTCATCCACAATGCTGTTTGCTTTGCAGATGGTCGCTCTGTGTTCTCCTGAAGTCAACAACCATCTCTTTAGTTTTGTCCACATTCAGAGACAGGTTGTTTGCTCCAGACCAGGCTGTTAACCGTTGCACCTTCTCTCTGTATGCTGACTCGTCATTCTTGCTGATGAGACCCACCACGGTCATGTCATCGGCGAACTTGACGATGTGGTTCGAGCTGTGCATTGCTACACAGTCGTGAGTCAGCAAAGTGAACAGCAGTGGACTGATAACACAGCCCTGAAGGGCTCCAGTGTTCAGTGTGGTGGTGCTGGAGATGCTTTTTCCGATCCGGACTGACTGAGGTCTCCCAGTCAGGAAGTCCAGGATCCAGTTACAGAGGGAGGTGTTCAGGCCCAGTACGCTCAGCTTCTCAATCAGGTGCTGAGGGACAATCGTGTTAAATGTTGAACTGAAGTCTATAAACAGCATTCTTACATAAGAGTCCTTGTTGTCTAGGTGGTTGGGGGCCAGATGAAGGGTTGTGGAGATAGCATCGTCTGTTTAGCGGTTTGGACGATACGCAAACTGCTTGGGGTCTAGGGCCGGTGGAAGCTGGGTCTTGATGTGCCTCTCGAAGCACTTCATCACGATGGGTATGAGTGCAACGGGGTGATAGTTATTGAGGCAGGAGACAGTAGACTTCTTCGGCACGGGAATGATGGTCGTTGTCTTGAGGCACGTAGGAACAGTGGTGCTGCTCAGGGAGATGTCAGTGAAGACATCTGCTAGCTGCTGTGCACATTCCCTGAGCACTCTGCCAGGAATGTTGTCTGGTCCAGCAGACGTCCGTGGGTTAACTCTGGATAGAGTTTTCCTCACTTCAGCTGTGGTTAGACAGAGCATCTGGTCACTGGGAGGAGGGATGGTCTTCGTCGCCACCATGTTGTTGTGCTTCGCCCGGTATGCGGCCCAGATGTTTGTGTAAACAACATCCAGCATGTTTTCTCCTCTGGTTGCAAAGTCCAAATTCTGATGAAATTTGGGAAGCACAGTCCTGAGATTTGCCTGATTAAAATCTCCGGCGACAATAAACAGTCCGTCAGGGTGTGTGCTTTGAAGTCTGCTAATGGTCCCGTAGAGCACTCTGAGCGCTTCATTAGCATTAGCGCTAGTTGGTGTGTACACTCCGAGCACAATAGAAATAAATAAAATAAAAATAAAAAAGTCTACATCTCACAACAATAAACTCCAACAGCGATGAGCAGTAGGTGAAAACAAGCACAGAGTTCTTACACCATTCCGTGTTGATGTAAACACACAGACCACCGCCGCGAGTCTTACCGCACAGAGCTGCATTTCTGTCGGCAAGAAAAGCGGCTAGCCCATCCAGCTGAATGGCGGCGTCCGGAACTCTGTCGCTCAGCCATGTCTCAGTAAACACAAAAACGCAGCAGTGTCTGTACTCATGCCGAGTAGCTTGTTGGAGTCTGATGTAGTCCAATTTATTGTCCAGGGAGCAGACATTTGCCAGCAGGATAGATGGTAGAGCGGGCTGGCTAGGGTTAGCTTTAAGCCTAGCATTAGTACCCGCTCGCTTCCGGCTTCCACTTCCTCGCACAGCGCTTTCAAATCCCCCTCCTCCGTACATCTGCCGCAGGCGACGCCGGCGTCTGGAGGCCTGGTTCTCGGAGCACGCCGAGGTCGCGTAGCTTCTGCCGCAGATCATAATTTATTGTGTTGTTTGGGTTATTTCTGAGTTCTTTGAGGGTATTTCGTTTGTACACAGGGACACCGGTTGCTCCGATGTCCATGTGTTGCGTAAGGCGGGTTACAAACTGAAAGTAGCACCATTTTGGGTCCGGAGCGGCCACTGCGAGCTACTGCCATGCCCCCATCTTGGACATCTATATCATGCCCTTTAAAATACACAGGAAACATAACCAGAGTGTAAAACATGATGTAATGGGTGAATGTTGTGGTTTAGGCTCACAGTCAGGGTTTTATTTTTGCATAATATGTTTGCTCAAACTCAAATGGGATGGTGTCTTCAGCAGGCTCCATTAGATTAGCATTCACATATTGACATTGAGTTCATCATGGGTTCAGTTAAATGCGTTAAAAAACAGATATTTCAGTTAAGAGGAACCATTTCATCTAGGTGGACACTGATGGACTGATTCACTGATGGACACCAGAGTGCAAAACTTCATGGCAATTGAAGTACTAAGCCATTGTGACACCTTCATGGTTCCACCCAAAGACACCTTCATGGTTTGAAAGTGAAAATATTCACGGTAATCCCATGTACTGCATCTTTATTTTGTTCATGTAGAGCAATCCCCAAGACCAACACATTGTTTGATCAAAACTTCATGATGTAGGGAATACAGATTGAACAATCTGGTCTGGAGAGCAGGAAAGCAGATGGTCATTGAAATCTCAGGATGATGTGTATCTTGGCATGGATTATTATTGTAGGTGGCACCAAGGTGAGGGTGGGGGTTCTTTTTGAGCCTGGTTCCTCTCAAGGGTTCCTACAGGGAATTTTCTCATTTACTCATTAGGGTTAGTGTGAGTAGAGGGAAAGTTGTAGGTAGGAAGCTGTCATCTGCACATATCCTCCTTGACCTTTCAGCATCATTCAACACATTCAACCAGAAGACTTATCTACCCTCTGGAGCCTCGGAATCCATGAAACAACAGGGGAATGGTTTGCTTTCTACCTGTAAGGTCGCTCATACCAGGTAACAGAGAAGGGGTCCACATCTGCCCCACACAGACTCTCCATTGGTGTTCCACAAGACTCTGCACTTGGTCCCCTCCTTTTCTCCCTCTATACCCATTCTATTGTTGAAGTCATATCCTCAAAAGTTTTTTTTTTTTTACCACTGCTATGCTGATGACACTCAACTCATATTTTCTTTTCCTCCCTCAGGTACCACAGCTTCTGCCCGGATCTGGTGGACAAATCTTCATGGATGAATGCTCATCAATTAAAACTCAACCCCAGCAAAACAGAACTGCTGGCCATCCCAGGTAATTTATCTCCAGGTCAAGATCTCCAAATAACTCTACTACGGACAATCAACTGTCCTACTCCTCACATGTTGCTAATGTGGCTCGTTCTTGTTGATTTTTTCTTCACAACATCAAAAGGATTCGACCATTTCTGTGCACACAGGCTGCCCAGGTACTTGTTCAGTCTCTTGTCATTTCGAGACTGGACTACTGCAGTGCTCTGCTGGCAGGTCTTCCCCTGAACGCTATTCGTCCACTGCAAATGATCCAAAACGCAGCTGCAGGACGTGTTTAATCATCCATCCAGCCATCCATTAATCTATCTTCTATACTTTCTAATTCAGCATTGCTTTTTTATGTTCTTTTTTCAGCTCATACCTCATTTCTTTTTTGCCACTGAAGCTAAGTTTATCGGTTGATCCATCCATCCATCCATCAATGTGTGTGAGTGTGTATGTGTGAGTTTTTACTTAAGTACATGTCAGAGCTCAAACTTCTTTACTTTAACTTGAGTAAAAAAAGTGCAGTCAGAACTTCAACTTTCACCAGAATCTTTTACAACATCAGTATCTGCACTTCTACTGAGTGAAGGATGTGTGTGCTTTTGACACCTCTGGGGTGTGTGTGTGTGTATGTGCATGTGTGTGTGTGTGTGCTGGAAGTTCCTCACCTTTTGACCACAGCCACATCCTTATAAGGTAAAGTCACACCTTTATAATTATAAAGGTTTCGAATGTGTGCATGTCTAAGTGTGAACCACACCCACACACACACACACACACACACACACACACACACACACACACACGCAAACAAACACCACCTCCTGAAAGCAGCTATATAAACTGAAGGGGATCTGCATTAACATCATTGTGTTCACATCGTGACCACCATCATCACCATCTCCATTATTATCATCATCAGTCATGATCTCTCGTGGTCTCCTGCTGGTTCTGCTGGTTCTCACCTGCCTTCAGTCTTTTGCAACGGCCAACAGTAAGAAAAAGTTCACATTTTTATATTGAACTTTTTTTTTCCCTGTTTGTTTTCTTCTTATTTATAATATTTGCTGTAATAATAGTATCTGTAGCATCAGGTGGGAAAAAATAAGCAGTGATTGGAGTGTTTGATTTCTTAACTACATAATAATACAAACTGCATAACAGAGTCTCTTCTGTCCTGAAAAACGTAAAAGTCTAAAATGAAAGCGCTGTGATAGAGATGTAATAGAGATGTGATAGAGATGTAATAGAGATAAAGCGCTGACACTGGAGACTCCTTTTTATTATTGTAAAAAAAAATCTCTTTGGACGACTCCACCATATCAACAATTACACGTTTCTAATGCGTGTATGTGGAGCGTCTGCTGTACACGTCACTGTGACTGAACTGTTGCTATAGAAACGTATCAGAACGAGAGCATTAATACAGTATAAACCTGCACTACTGTCAGAGCTGCTGTTCTACAGAATTAATCAACACCTGGCAACCAATCAGGATCCAGGATTTAGAAACAGTTTAACAGATACATCAGACCTGCATTTTATACTGAATATAAAAGTGTTTCATATCGAATTATTGAACATTTAATCACAGAACTGAATGTGGAAATGTTTTCTTACAGACTCAGTGGAACCAGAAACATGCTGCTTCAGTTACTATGAGAGTCCAATCCCTATCAGAGTCATTACAGGGTATAAAGTAACAGACCGTCAGTGTACAAAACCTGCAGTCATGTAAGTTTTCACCTCCTCATTGTTCTTTTAATTCATTGTAATGAATAATAATAAAAAGTGATCATTTTCATGTGCATTATTATTGTATAATTGTGTGTAATATAATATAACTGTATATAATGGTGGAGGTTTGGAGTGTGTGTGTGTGAGATTTTCTGATTTTATTGCAGTTCTACACTGATGTACATCTTCTCTCTAATCTGCAGCTTTACCCTGAAGAACAGCCGTCGTGTGTGTGTAGATCCTGAAGTCAAGTGGGTGCAGAACCACATGAAAAGAATTGACCAGAACCTGTATAAAAAACTGATCCAATCTCAAATGAGTGTTTAAATTCATTTCATATTCAATTTAATCAATTCACTTTTTCTGTAGTTCAGCAGGAAGAATCTTTTTTACATTATATATTAAATTATAAATTGAGCCTAGTATGATTTATCTGATTTATTAGTATACATATACAGTATATTACATCTTCTAAATCTTCTCACTAGTACTTCCTGCTATCATCT
This sequence comes from Silurus meridionalis, assembly GCF_014805685.1. Taxonomy (NCBI): domain Eukaryota; kingdom Metazoa; phylum Chordata; class Actinopteri; order Siluriformes; family Siluridae; genus Silurus; species Silurus meridionalis. The sequence goes on along the minus strand of NC_060889.1, from coordinate 30,933,636 downwards.
ATTCTTTTTCCTCTTTCTTTTTCTCCATTCTATAAGTAATGTGAGTTTCTAATCAGGCACCAATACAGTACTGTTTTTTACAAACCTGTAAAAGAATTAAAATCAATAAATAGTGACTGTATTATAAGATGTTATTGTGTATTGTTTATTTCTGTGTATTAATGTAGACACAGTAAAGGTTGTGCAATGGCTTTCATTTACTAAGTTGGATACATGAGAGATAAGAGATTCAGGAAGAATCAAACAGAAGTGTGTGGAATGATAATGTGGAGTTTATAAAACAGCCCCAGCCACTCAACCAAAGATTCCGCCTCTTTTACTTAAAAAAAAAATATATATATTTTTTATTTTTTATTTTGTGGTCTCAAGGGTTTTGTAACACTATATTCTACCAGCCATATTTTTTTTTTTTTTTTACCAGCAAGATGTTGTTTTTTATGCTAAATTTATTTGGAAATATATTAACACAAACACCAGCCGAGGTTCTGTGACATAAACAAAAGACTAACCAACTAAATGACAACACTGTTGTTTATTTGGAGCAGAAATGCTTTACAGCATGTTGTTCACTGGACCCTTATCTTTCCTCATAAACCAGGATTAGCAGCAGTGGATGTGTTTGTGACTCGTTATTACAATAATAATGTAAGTAGTGCGTTTTTTTATGCATGTTTTTGTTGTGTACTGCTTACACACATTCAGCAAATACATTCGTTATACGTTTTCCACGTTATACGTTTTCCACACTGATTTCAAATCGCTGCTTGAGGCTCAGAGCTTCAGAGTGATGAATAGTTAGTCATGGCTACTCTTCTCCATTTTTATTTAATTTATTGCTAAACATTAACACCTGTGAACACTGGGATATCGGTTGCACTGGCGCAACCCAGATGACTAAGAGGTCAAGACAAAGTTGGAAAAATGAGCACAAATTATAAGGATCTGAAATAATCGACACATTAGTGATCTGCATGAGTCATATTTACTGCCTCACTACTAACAGACTGAATTTACATCACCTAGAGTTTGTGTTTGCTCCTAAACAGTAGCGCCCTCACGTGGTGCTTCCTGCAATAAAAATGACCTCTGACACTGTGGACTTGAAATATACTGAACAAAATTATAAACGCAACACTTTTGTTTGTTCCCTCATTTTTCATTAACTGAACTAAAAAATCTAAAACTTTTTCTATGTACACAAAAGTCCGATTTCTCTCAAATATTGTTCACAAATCTGTCTAAATCTGTGTTAGTGAGCACTTCTTTGCCGAGATCATCCATCCACCTCACAGGTGTGGCAGATCAAGATGCTGATTAGACAGCATGATTATTGCACAGATGTGCCTCAGGCTGGCCACAATAAAATGCCACTCCAAAATGTGCAGTTTTACTGTTTTAGGGGTCCATTAGGGTCAGAAAAACAGTCAGTATCTGGTGTGACCACCATTTGCCTCATGCGTTTTGCCCTGTACCGGATTCCTCCATGAAGAGGACACCTCTCAAAGTGCCAGACTGCACTCAATGCTACTTTCAAGGTGTTGTGAGATGCCGTGCCATCAGCGTCTTGCAGAAGCTTGGCTTCAGAGGCCTCCTAGTCAGCCATGTTTGGAAGGCAGCCTCACCGGACTTAAACTGGAGCACTGCTTGGTTGGTCACTTCATTGGTACTGAATTAGAAGTCTTTGTGATTGGCCACCACTCTTGAGGGATCTATGCAGGGAAGGTTAACCTCAGGCATGATCTTGAGGAGGCCTTCTGTTGGCCTCAAGCATGAACAGGTCATATGAGGCCCAATGGTCAGCCTTAGGCATTATCTTGGCTTGGGAGGTCATAATGTCGGGCCTCAGGATGAAACTCCTCATTAAAGGCTGTCATGTCAGCTTTTGGAAAAGCTCTGTGAAGGAGGCCACCATGTCATCCATAATCTGGGCATCCTTGTGGTAACCCACACTATTGACCCTATGTTTCCTGTGGTGACCTGGAGCTTCCACTGGTAGGTTCAAACACTGAACTGGTACAACAAGAACTTTATTCAGTGCTGTTTGTCGGGTTTGGAGTGCCACAGGCTTTCCATAATGTATCATGTGTCTTTGGAATTGATCTCAGTAGAACCTTGTCTAGGAAAAACAAGAAGAACATTAGTGGAGTGAAATCATGTTTTTTAGTTTATGTAATAGACATATATTGTTCAACATGTGCAAAGAGGCAGCGTTCTCCTTGTGCCTGTGTGTGTGTTATAGCTCAGCTTAAGGCTCATCCAGGTCGCCATGATTCTCTGGTGCCACAGTGTATTTAAGGACACCGCTAGCACACGCTTTTGGTCAGAATGTTTCTTCTGTTCTCCTGGTTTTTCTGTGAGATATTCCTGCCCTAACTTTCTTGTTACTTATGGTTTGGATCTCTCAATATTTTAGACTCTTGTCAGTCAGCAGATGCCACAGACCTGTGATCTTGCATGATCTTTGAGTTAGCTTTCTGTTTCCTGGGAGCTAACCTTGGCACTCACCACTAGGTCTGGCTGCTGCCCCTGCCCAAATCAATTCTCAGAACCAACCGCCTCCAGATCCACAACGTTTTTCCCGACACCCAGGCCTCTGCAACCCATTCCTCAAACAGTAAGAGCTCATGTTCTCTTGTTATCCAAACCAATAAGATGAGTATTGAATATGTTTCCCTCTACCTCTTAGGCAAACCTCTCAGGTGGGCCATACTTGATTGGGAGTTCCAGACCACCCATTGTTCCAACTACCCAGGGTTTTGCAAAAAGCTCCAGTGCTGGTTTGGCCATCCAAGTTCATAATCTGGTTCAGTAGCAAGCCCTCTCCCTAGCCTCAGTATGTTTGGGCTGCCTCCCAGCCTTAGTTTCCCACTGGAGGTGTTTTGCCCAGCCTCTTTTCTCTGCTGAAGGTGCTGCCCAGCTTCTTCACCTTTCTGGGGGTGCTGTTCAGTCTCCGAGTTTCCCATAAGATGTTGCTTTGCATGCTGAGCCCTGCTGACAATGTCTCATAACTCTCAAGCCCAGCTGACAATGTCTTTCTGCTCCTGTTTGCTGAGGGCGTTGCTGCGCTTCAGATCTGTGACATAAACCACCTCCAAGCCTTGCAGAGGAAGTCACTCTGCTCCTTAGCCTTGCAGAGGGTATTGCTGTGTCTCTGATCTCCACAGAGGGCGTCACTCTAAACTTGTTTCTCCACAGAGGGTGTCTCTCTGCCTCTGAGCCTCACAAAGGGTGTTGCTCCACCTCAGATCTCCACAGAGGGTGTCACTCCTACACTGTTGCGTGCTTTATAATGCTCTATAGCCTTGCTTATAACAGTTTTCTGTCTTTTTTGGATGTTCTTTTTTTATTTTGTGCTTTCTATTAAAGACTTTTTAACTGCTTTGAGTCCTACCAGTCGAATCACAGACATTACCTGCTTTACCTGACACATGACCAGGCCCTGACTGACATTTACAGAAATCACAAAACTAATGCTGTGAGCTACAAATTGCAAAATTATATGATTATATTAATTCACTTATTACTTTTAAATATGGATCTATCAGCACTTATTATTGTAAGTTCAAAACTCTGATAGTACTAAATGTTTATTAAAGGTTTCTGCAAATTCACAGCTTGGATTTATTAAGTGTGTGTGTGTGTGTGTGTGTGTGTGTGTGTGTGTGTGTGTGTGTGTGCGTGTGCAAATTCTTTACTGCCCCTGTGGTGGTGGTCAGCATGTTCTGCTGCAGCTTGTTCTCTCACCAGTGCACTAAAGCTGTGCGTGCTGTAGGTGAAAGCCACATGAGTTTCCTGTCTGATAAAACTGTTTCTATACTCTTGACCAACAACAGGCAACAAAAGTCTTCCGATCATTTACTCTGTCATTTTTCACAATCAAAATTTGTTATGTACTCCAACAGTCATTTGGTTCTGCTGGTCCTACTGGTGATCACTTGCTTTCATTCCAAAACTGTGGCCAAAGGTAAGTTCTACAAAAGCCACTCACTTTATTTTCAAATTTTAACACATAGACTAAAGTGATTTTCATTTGAAATCAATTTTCTCATTTCTTTTCTATCACAGATGAACTCATGAATCAGTTTTGTTTAAACACTGATGAACCTGTACACATGGATTCCTCAACAGTACAAGGTCACGGAATCTCCACAACTTTCTCTAATTTAGCTACAACAAATACAGCTAAACAGGATCACACAGAACAACCACACACCACACAATCACGTGGACGTTCAGGTATGTAATAAGCAGAGGCGGAAAGAGTACACAGCTTCAGTACTTGAGTAAAAGTAAAAGTACCCCTTGCTAAATTTTACTCAAGTACAAGTAAAAGTACATAAGTACTTGTTTTTAAAAGTACTTGAGTATAAAGTGTACAAGAGTAAATGTTCTAAATATTGCATTACTACTGCCACAGTGCTTACATTTATGAACAGAAACGTCCTACATGGATTTATGAAAAATGTTAATGTTAATACAGTTGTGTTCAAAATTATTCAACCCCCACTGAAATTGATTGTTTTGGTCGGTTTGACATTGATTATGATCATTCAGTCATCCTGCTTACAATTAAATCAAAGAGGCACGTGTAGGTCAGACAAATATAACATAACATTTATAATGAAATAACCACAAATGTCTTTTCTGAGCTCACATCATTATCAGTTTTATTCAACCCCCAAGTGACATTCAATCTTAGTACTTAGTACAACATCCTTTTACAGTTATAACAGCTTTTAAACGTGCAGCATCTTCTTTCTGCCACGACCAGGTAGCGTTTCAACAGTGCCCTTTGCCTTGAATTTGCGAATGATGCTTCCTATGGTGTCTCTTGGTATGTTTAACATCTTTGCAATCTTCTTATAGCCATTGCCCTTCCTGTGAAGAGTAATCACCTGTTCTCTTGTCTTCCTGGACCATTCTCTTGACCTCACCATGTTTGTAACCACGCCAGTAAATGTCTAGAAGGAGCTGAGTATCACAGTCATTTTAAAGCTGCCTAATTGGTGCTTATTAGGCTTTATTGCTGCTCCCTGATATCCACAGGTGTTTTCAATACCTGATTGAAAACACTTCATTGAACCTCTGTTCTTCAGAGTGGTAGTCTTTAAGGGGTTGAATAATTATGTCAATGAAGAATTCACAAAAGAAACATTTACTACTGTATTACAAAACTAATTGATGTCATTTTAGTTGCATATGGTTCTTTAAGAAGTCCTTGTAGGATTTCATTCTGAATACAATTACAAATGTACACTAAATTCCCTAAAACCATTTACAGCATTGGGGGTTGAATAATTTTGAACACAACTGTACCTTGGAAAATGTAAAAGGAATTCAAAGTAAAATCAAGTCAATTTCATCTTTTGATCATGTTGCTTTATTTAACATTTCTCACTTGCACACAAGGCAATAGAACAATGGCAACGCTCCGACAAACCTCGGCTAGAGTTTTAATGGATTTTTTGCACCCACATTTGAACCTGACTGTGTAAAACCGACCGCTTACTCAAGAACATCAAAGCAAATGCTCAGCTTACATTAATGTGTAATATCAGAAAAGAAAATGTGAGTTTCTCTGATGAAAAAACAATCAAACCAATAAACCTAAACCAGCAAAGAAGGCAATATAGCAATGTTGTAACACACCTCTGTACCTGACCGTGTTATACACAGAGCATAGAGCAAAGAAGAGAAAATAATAATGATTAAAGAAAATCAGCTAATTAGCTGGGGTTTTTAAAAAGCAAACAAACAATTTTCCTTACCAAGTTGTAGGACTGTGTCATTGCTGGTCCAGGAGGTTTTAAACCTTGGAACCAGAATGGCTGCTGCAATTAGCTCTGGCTCTGACATCATGCTCTCAAAACGCTTCCTCAAACCTTCAAGAAGAGCATCAACAAGTGGCTTGCAAAATCTGAGTGACGGTCTGGTCTTTTCAAGCTTGGTTGTGAGGGTGGTGATTGTCGGGAGCAGCCAGCCCATCTGAATGTTGACTTCTCCTTGTAGTACGTTCAAGGACTTCGCAACTGGACTCATGGTGATGACATATTCCCCGAAAAACGGCTATGTCAGCCAGACTGTACCTAATAGAAAAAGAAGAAAATAAACAAACACATATTTCAACAAAATGTATACAGAACCACTGTGCAATGCTGGACATTTATTTATTTGTTTATGTACCTACAGCATATAATGTGGTAAGCATTACTCTAACAAAACAAGATAACACAATTATACTTTAACATAAGGTACTTACATTGGAACATTGAGTGCAGCACAGACCGTTCTCACAGACCCCTCTCCTTGGTCTCTAATGAATCTGACCACACGTTCCACGGCCATGAAAGAGGAGTTCCATCGAGTTGAATTAGGCTGTACCAAGTGAAGCTTACAGTGTTCCTCTATAAGCTTTGCATTTTGAGGAGACCTTGATGCTTTATTCCAGAGTGCCTGACATTTAGAAAAGGCTGATCTGGATAATTTCTTGTAAGCTTCTGTCTTATTAGCCCGATCAACATCGACTGTGGAAACCAAATTTAGTGGCATGCACACCGATGATGTTTCGGCAGCTAATACTGAAGCCCATCAACTTCCTCCAGAATGGCTTCCACATCCATGAATTCCACCTCCTCTTCACCATCAGATGCATCACAATCTTCTCCTACTTCTTCTTCAATTGTGCCTTCTGCAACTAACTCTTTGTTGTTATTTTCGTCCTGCTGACCAAAGACATGGAACGCTTTGACGAAATTCGACCCGTTGTCTGTTGTAGTTCTAACAACCTTTAGACTTATTTCATACTCCGCATGAATGTCGGTCAAAACAGCTGCCAAGGTATCGAATGTGTGGGAGCCTCTTAGTTGACGGCAAGCAAGGGCAGCTGAACAGCGTTCAAAACTGCGAGGATCGAGCTAGTGGGCTGTTACACCTATAAAGCTCCTTCTCCTGGCCGTCCAACAATCAGTAGTGGTGGCAATGTATGGTACCTTTTTCATTTCGCTTTTGAGACATTCTTTCATTTTAGATGTAGCTGAATCAATCTTACGCCGCACAGTTGTGCGGGACATGACGGCACTACTCGGTTGTAATTCTACAATAAGGTCTTGGAAGGATGGTTTCTCAACAAGGGAGAAGAACTGGAGTCCTTGAACAATGAAGCGGAGGATAGCCCGATCAACCGTCTTCTGAGACACCTGCTTGGTCTTCAGCAGCTTCAGTTGTTTCGCCTTGAAACCTGTTCCACCTTCTGATGGCCTCTTGCAGGCTGTTGATGTTATTTGACAGTATTCCTCCAGATGTGTCTCATGCCTTCTCTGTAAAACACAGTATAATATTTCAGTTTACACTATAATAAACTAATAAATATTAGAAAAGATACGCATCATGTAGTCTACATAGCAGTATTATTAATTATGAAGTGCTGGTTGTTCATAATTTTCCGATGGCTCCAGACTAAATTTTTTAATTGGTTTTACTGATGCAACTAACTTTAATTTACCAGTGATCCCTGCCACTCAAGGGGTTAAGCCTCAACAAACACTATTGTAATCCTGTCTAGGCCAGCTGAACTGTTATTTTTTTTTAAAGCCAAATAGGGCTAGCTCTAGTTATTCGCTCTGGTGAAATAAGTGAACTGAAAATGCCCTGCTTGCAACTAGCATAGAACTAATTAGGCTTTAACATTTTTGTATGGTAAAAAAGACGTTTCGTACTCGAGCTCATGGAGGATGAATTCTTGAAGGCGTTGATAAAATTCTGTTTTGGTAAACACAGCAAACACTTGAAGCGAAAATTATCATTAATTTCTTCAGAAAATTCAAATAGTCTGGCGAGGTGTGGCCACGGGTTGGCACATTCCCGGGATGGACGTGCTGCATCTTCATCCACTGTTGTTTCTTCCATGGTTTCGTCTCATCTAAATCTGATCATGCAGTTGACTGAAGGTGATTGCTGATAGGCTGTCCCAAGCATTGGCGCCTGCACAATCCAATCACGTTTGAGAGGGAAACAACAAATTGAGGGTTTTTGAATTTTTTATTTTTTTCCTTTTTTTTTTTGAAGTAACGCGTACTTGCGGTTATAGGAAGACATGTAGCGGAGTAAAGAGTACAATATTTGCCTCTCAAATGTACTTGAGTATGTCATGAGTCATGAGTACGCCCCAAAAATGATACTCGAGTAAAGTACAGATCCCTCAAAATTGTACTTAAGTACTGTACTCAAGTAAATTTACTCCGTTACTGGCGATCAAAATTAGAAAACAATTTATAAACAATTAAACGATTCTGAAATAATGTCATCTTCACTGCTCAACAGTTGAAGGAGTTTTTGTCCTGTCTATACCATGCTACCAGAACACCTTTTCCACAAAATAACTAAGGCATTTAAAAAAAACATTATTTTGCAGAAAACACACTGATCAAAATTAGAGAACAACAATGACTGTAGCATGGAAAAAGATTACAACAAAATTTTCTGAAGGTTACAACAGTCAGCAATTAGTAGGAAGTGTACACGCCTCTGCTCTGAATGAGCACATCTGCGGCAACAGGACAGCACTAGTCTCTCACACTGCTCTGGTGTGATTTTGGTCCACTCTTCTTCCAGTCTCCTCCACAGTTCGGTGACTGTAGTGGGTTTCTTGGCCATAACTTTGTCACCAAGGATTTTCCAGAGGTTCTCTATTGGGTTGAGATCAGGACTCTGGGCAGGCCATGTCATTTTTTCAATGTTTTCAGTTTCAAGGAACTGCTTTACCCGTTTGCTGTGTGACATGGGCGTTGTCCTGCATGAACACTGCGGGCTGATTGGGTGATGAACGCAGGAAGGAACCATATGTTGTTGAAGAAGGTTCTGATAAACATTTGCATTCACTTTGCCATGTTGCTGTATAAGAGGCCCAACTCCTGCTGCAGAAAACATGCCCCAAACCATGACACTTCCTCCTCCACTTTTCACTGACTTCTTTACACACTTTGGGTTCAGTCTTTCTCCAGTTTGTCGCCGAACATAATGTTTCCCATCGGACCCAAATTAATTAAATTAGCTTTCATCACTGAAGTGAACTTTGGACCAGTTCTCCTCTGTCCACACAACATGCTTCTCAGCAAAGCTTAGTCTAGCCTTTTGATTCTTTCTGCTAATGAGAGGTTTGGTCACTGCAGAGTGGGCTTTCAGTCCAAATGCTCTTAAACATCGAGACACTGTATGACGAGACAGATCCTTACCCTGTTCAGCGCTGAACTGGTGAGCAATTCCAGCTGCAGTGTGGAAACGATTGTCCATTGAGATCCTCCGCAGAATCCTGTCCTCTCTTGTATTTGTCTTCCGTGGACGACCAGCCTTTTTGGTGGACTTGAATGAGTTTGTGATGTAAAGATTCAATATTCTTGAAATCACAGATTTGGAATGACCAACTTGTCTTGCTATGGCTGATAGGGTCATCCTTTGGCCTTCATCTGGACAACCTGCTGCGGAGGCTTTCAGTCACTTTAGAACGGCCCACCATCTTGCAGAGTCAGTGAAACTGGAAGTTAGGCTGCCAGTTAAATAGGGGTTTACAGATAATCAAGGAAATTAGCACCAGGTACCAGATTAACACCAATAACTGGGAGGAATCTGAAAGTGTTCTCTAATTTTGATCAGTGTGTTTTCTGCAAAATAATGTTTTTTTTTTTAAATGCTTTAGTTATTTTGTGGAAAAGGTGTTCTGGTAGCATGGTATAGACAGGACAAAAACTCCTTCAACTGTTGAGCAGTGAAGATGACATTATTTCAGAATTGTTCAATTGTTTATAAATTGTTCTCTAATTTTGATCGCCAGTGTACACTTAAAAATCTCAGGCAGGTATTTATATATACATATACTAATTGGGTTCTGCTCGTTCTTCTGGTAATCACCTTCTTCCTTTCCTACACAGTAGTTAAAGGTGCGTTCTATAGATGCCACTTACTTATTCTTTTGTTATACCATGCAGACTGAATCACTTTTCTTCTTTGTTTTTCATAAATGAACTAATGACCCATTTCTGTTTTGACACAGATACACCTGTACACATGGATTCGTCAACAGTCAAATGTCAAAAAATCTCTACAACCTTTTTCAATTTAGCTTCAACAAATCCAGCTCAACAGGATCACACACAACAGCTACAACCTGTAGAATCATATGGACGTTCAGGTATGTAATTTGTGACTACAATAAACTCCTCATCAAGCTTACTGCTTTAGAACAGATCTTTGGGAAGGTTCATGGACAGATTAATATCGACAACCTTTTACTAACAGTCATTTCCAAATCATCTCATTTGATATACACAGGAAACATGACCAGAGTGTAACACATGATGTAATGGATGAACGTTGTGACTCAGGCTCACAGTCAGGGTTTCACTTTTGCATAATATTTTTGCTCGAACACAAATGAGATGGTGTCTTCATCAGGCTCCATTAGATCAGCATTCACATATTGACATATCAGATGACAGAGTTCATCATGGGTTCAGTTAAATCAGTTAAAATACAGATATTTCAGTTACCAGTGCAGGTATGTGTGTGTTTACTGATTCATGACGGAAGGCTTTATTTGTCAAATATGCACAGTAGCACTGACATTCTTTCCCCCACATACTCCAGCTTGTTATGAAGTTGAGGTCAGAGCACAGGGTCTGCCGTAATTCAGGATTAAATGCCTTGAGGATTAAGTGCCTTGCTCAAGGGCCCAACAGTGGCAGCTTGATGGTGCTGGGGTTTCAAAACCTTCTGATTTGTAAAACAGAGCCGTAACTTGATCCAGGATTTAGCAGTCAGTTTAACAGATGACCTGCATTTTATACTGGATATAAAAGTGTTTAATATCTAATTATTGAACATTGAATCACAGAACTGAATGTGGAAATGTTTTCTTACAGACTCAGTGAAACTAACAGCATGCTGTTTCAGTTACTATGAGAGTCCAATCCCTATCAGAGTCATTACAGGGTATAAAGTAACAGGCCGTCACTGTACTATACCTGCAGTCGTGTAAGTTTTCACCTCCTCATTGTTCTTTTAATTGATTGTAATGAATAATAATAAAAAGTGATCATTTTCATGTGCATTATTATTGTATAATTGTGTGTAATATAATATAACTGTATATAATGGTGGAGGTTTGGAGTGTGTGTGTGTGAGATTTTCTGATTTTATTGCAGTTCTACACTGATGTACATCTTCTCTCTAATCTGCAGCTTTACCCTGAAGAAGAACCATCAGGTGTGTGTAGATCCTGAACATAAATGGGTGCAGCACCACATGAGAATTATTGACAAGATCCTGAATAAAAGACTGAACAAACCTCAATAAAGTGTGTAAATACTGATGTGACTTTTCTAATGAGGCACCAATACAGAACAATTCTTACAAAAACATCTAAAAGATTTAAAATCAATAAATAATCAGTGTATTATAAAATACCATTGTGTATTGTTTATTTATGTGCATTAATTCTATAATGTGTGTGTGTGTGTGTGTGTGTGTGTGTGTGTGTGTATATATATATATATATATATATATATATATATATATATATATATATATATATATATATATATATATATATATCAGTGGCAGGTGGTCAGGGTCAGTAAAGTCTTCTCTGCTGGTCTAAACACTATCAGAACACTGACCTACGTTTACAACCTAAATGCTAATATTTGTTCCATGAAATTATATTAATTTATCCCCAACAGTTTATTCTCTTAATTTTGTATAGTTTCTCTTGGCTGCACTGCTTCCAGTAGGTGTATGTGGATGCTAGATCAGATTTCAGCCTCTTTGTCCTGTCATGTCAATCTTATCTGCCCAGGGCCTTCAAAGTCTGTAGTGCTGGTCTTTTACTATAGTCTCCTCAATACTAAATAGCTCTGTTTCTTTAAGCAATGAGATTTCATATTTGCCTCACAGGGCAGCTAGCTGGCCCAAAATTGTCCTCTGATTGGTTGGGCAGAGGTAAACTGTTTCAGCCAAGTTCGACTGGTACAACATGTGTGTAGCTCTGCACACATTAATACATTTAAGTTGGACTTTTTTATACCTACTGATATTGATTCTTAACTGCTCAAGATGTTGTGGGTGCACAGTTGTGGTTGTAGTGTAGAGGTTTGGAGTCTTAACTGGGTTTCTTTCTTTAGTAAAATGGTTTTCGCCTCCATATTTAAAATGTCTCTCTCTGTTATGGCACGCATTGGTATAATGCATTTTTGTATTGTATTGATGGTTTCCGTAATTGCAATGTTATCGTGGTGGTATTAAGAGGTGGATTAAGTCAGTTAAGTCCCCACTGAAGGCCCAGGTACCAAATGCACGGCTCGCCACTGTGTATATATATATATATATATATATATATATATATATATATATATATATAAATATATATATATATATATATTCTACCGCTTTACAGATTATACCGCATTACGGACTATACCTGCATTACGGTTTGTAACTCTCCCGGATGGTTTCGTTTCTGAAAAATATTTTTTTCACACTGCCCAGCCTCTAAGTTCCACTGGGCGCATCGCCCAGCCGTCTCTCCTCGCTGGGGGTGCCACTAAGTTCGTGACTCCCACTGGGGGTGTTGCTTCACCGGAGACATTTTCTGAGAGCAACGAAGGCACTGCCGCCAGGCTGCAATGAGGGCGCCGCTCTGCACCAGTGTTCCGCCAAGGGCCAGCTCCGCTCCAGTGTTCCACCAAGGGCACGGCCCCGCTCCAGTGTTCCGACAAAAAACGCCGCTCCACTCCAGAGTCCCGCCATGGGTGCCGCTCTGCTCCAGTGTTCAGGCAAGGGGGCCACTCCACTCCAGTGTTCTGCCGAGGCCATCGCCCTGCTCCTGAGTTCCACCAAGGACGCCTCTCCGCCCCAGGGCAGCAGGAAGGAAAGCGTGCCGCAACGATGACGTAGTACCCCCGCATGGCTGCGAAAAGGACATCATACTACCGCCTGACCGTGAAAGGGACTTTGTACTGCCAACGGGCCTTGACGAGGACGTGATTTGTCGCCAGACAGCGATGAGGGTGTCACACTGCCGCTCAGCCTCTGATCTCTGCTGAGGGCGTCGCTCTGCTTCAGGTCTCTGTGATGGGTGTTGCTCCGACCTCAGGTCCTTCCCAAAGGGACAGGGTCCTGCCGACACCTGTCCCTTGTTACCATTCCCCTTTATAAGTTCCAGTTCCGAACTCACTCGCTGTCGGATCTACTTGGTCATGTTATTGATCCCCCGGATTCCAGACCGTCAGCATTCCCTGCTGGTTCCTGCTCCTTGCTCCGTGTTTGAGTATTACCCTCGCGGTACGGATCCTACCCGCTTTACAGATTATACCCGCATTACGGACTATACCCGCATTACGGTTCGTAACTCTCCTGGACTTTGGTTTAGTTTCTGAACATCATTAAAGACTATGATTGAGTTACTCCCTTTTCCTTCCTTACACACACACAGTGTCCTTCAAAGCTTCCTTTGAGAATCAATCAAATAAAATAAATAAATTATATGTATCTAAAACACAGATAACACTCCTAACCACTTCCCAACCAGGAAGAAGTAGCTCAGTGGTTGAACTTCTCATTAGGAGGTTATGTGTTCAAATCCCAGCACCACCAACTATTGGAAGTCACCAAATTATTTGGGATCTGAAATAATCGAAATATTAGTGATCTGCATGAGTCATATTTACTGCCTCACTACAAATAGACTGAATTTACATTACCTACATGTGTGTCTGCTCCTGAGCAGTGGTGCCCACAAGTGGTGCTTCCTGCAATACAAATGACTTCTGACACTGATCTTGGAATACATTATGGTCTCTGTGTCTCAACCACTCAAACTTTTCTGAGAACTCAAGGAAGATCTTACAATGAGGATCGGTTTTAAATCCCCACAAATTAGCTATTATAGAAACAAAATGTATAAGACAATTATCAACTAAACATTAAGCATTAAATACAACTTTGACTCCCACCCCATCTATGGCTACATTTCTCCATGGGTAATGTGACTGCAATAAGCTCTGCTAAATGAATGTACACATGCTGTTACACACATCCAGCTGAAGCAGATGTTAGCTGCATAATATTCGAGAAGAATTCAATAACTCATTCAATAACACAACATTTATGTTCATTCTGATTGTGTAATTGAGTGCAATCAATGCTACATTCAAGGTGCTGTGGTGCAAACAGGTTGTGGGATTCCATGCCTTTAAACGTGGCTTGGGATGGGGTGCCATCAGCTTCTTGCAGAAGCTTGGCTTTGGAGGCCTCCTTGTCAGATGTGTTTGGAAGGCAGCCTCACTGTGCTCAGACTGAAGCACTGCATGGTTGGTCACTTTGTTGGCCCTGAATTAGAAGTCTTTGTGATTGGCCACCTCTATTGTGGGATCTATGCAGGGATGGTTAACCTCAGGCATGATCTTGAGCAGATCTCCTTTTTGGCCACAGGCATGATTAGGTAATGTGAGGCCTTATAGCCAGCCTAAGGTATGATTTTGGCTCGGGAGGTCATCATGGTTGATATGGCGGCTCAAGACCAATATGGTCGCCTCCCAAAAACTGTTCCTTCCCCCTCCCTCAATCAGGGAATTCCCTTTGAGGATTTTCTAAGGAAGTCTAAGAGATTAAGACTAATTAATGAAGAAAGTAATTGATGATCAGTGTATCCAGGAAAATGTTGTGCTCTCCGACACCTATATTGCTATTTTTAGAGACAAACTGTATTGAGGGATGCAGGATGCTCACACAAGAGAATACGACTCAGTTGATGGTCCCAAGAAACTACAAGAAATTGTTGTGTCCAGCTCACCATAATCTGATGACTGGGTATAAACAATATACCTTCTAACATTCCATTTCTATTGGCAGGACATTTGCACTGATGTGTGCAGATGTTGTGTGACATCATTTAATTAAACTTTCAGTTCTTTCTTATTTTAGACGATACCAGCAACACACACACACACACACACACACACACACACACACACACACATGCAAGCTCACGCTCGTGCACACACAAATACACACACACAAGCATACACACACACACACACACACACACACACACACACACACATGCAAGCTCACGCTCGTGCACACAAATACACACACAAGCATACACACACACACACACACACACACCCACACCCTCCAGAAACAACTATATAAACTGAAGGAGTCTCTGCATTAATATCATTCGGGTTCACATCTTGACCATCATCAGCAGCAGTCATGATCTCTCGTGGTTTTCTGCTGTTTCTGCTGGTTCTCAGCTGCCTTCAGTCTTTCACAACAGCCCAGAGTAAGTTATAGTTCAAATTGTTTAACTTTTTTTTTTTTGTTTTAATGAAATTCTGAGTGAGGGAGTGGTTGATTACTTTACATAGTATTGTACATAACAAAAAAAAAGTTGAAAATCAAAGTGCAGTGATGAAGACACTGTAGACTCCTTCCATCATTGTTAAAATAAAAAATTCTGGAGGACTCCACCATGTCAACAATACAAGTTTGTAATGCATGTATGAGGAGCGTCTGCTTTACACAGTATACAGTATAAACCTGCACTACTGTCAGAGCTGCTGTTCTACAGAATTACAACAACAGTTTAACAGATACATCAGACCTGCATTTTATACTAAATATAAAAGTGTTTAATATCTAATTATTGAACATTTAATCACAGAACTGAATGTGGAAATGTTTTCTTACAGATGGAAATGGACCAGACTCATGCTGTTTCAGATACCAGCGAACTCGAATCCCTATCAGACTCATTACAGGGTATAAAGTAACGGACCCTCAGTGTACAAAACCTGCAGTCATGTAAGTTTTCACCTCCTCATTGTTCTTTTAATTGATTGTAATGAATAATAATAAAAAGGGATCATTTTCATGTGCATTATTATTGTATAATTGTGTGTAATATAATATAACTGTATATAATGGTGGAGGTTTGGAGTGTGTGTGTGTGAGATTTTCTGATTTTATTGCAGTTCTACACTGATGTACATCTTCTCTCTAATCTGCAGCTTTACCCTGAAGAAGGACAACCATCAGGTGTGTGTAGATCCTGAACTTGACTGGGTGCAGAAACGCATGGAAACAATTGACCAGAACCTGTATAAAAAACTGATGCAATCTCAAATGAGTGTTTAAATCCATTTCATATTTATACAGAATTCACTCTTTCTGTAGTTCAGCAGGAAGAATCTTTTTTACATTATATATTAAATCATAAATTGAGCCCAGGATGATTTATCTGATTTATTCTTCGACTCTGCAGACACACAAATATATATAAATAATACATCTAGTAAATCTTCTCATTAGTACTTCCTGCTACCATCCCTTCTTTTTCTTCTTTTTCTCCATTCTATAATTAATGTGAGTTTTCTAATCAGACACAATACAGTTAAAGACTTTGATTATATTCAATAAAAACCTGTAAAAGAATTAATGTGAATAAATAATGACTGTATTATAAGATGTTATTGTGTATTGTTTATTTCTGTGTATTAATGTAGACACAGTAAAGGTTGTGTAAGTGGACGTCTATATAATATATATAAAATAAATCACATGTGGTGTTTAGGGGGATTCATTCAAGGCTTCATTTGAGAGTCAATACAATAATAAATGATGTCCATCTGAAACACAGATCACCTCCCAATCCCCCCTTCACAACCAGGAAGTAGTAAGTCAGTGGTTGGATTTCTGATCAGAAGGTTGTGATAAATGAGAGATCAGTGACTCTGTATAAAGGGTATCTGGTTAATACAGTAAATGTCAAACACACCATCATCATCATGTGAGAATCAGAATCAGAGTTAATGAAATTAGTTTTACATTAGTGAGCTCCATTAGTCATATTTACTGCCTCACTACAAACAGACTGAAATGTGTTTCTGCTCCTGAGCATTGGCACCCTCATCTGATGCAATTAAAATTACTTCTGACAATGTGGTCTGGAAATACATTGTGGTCTCTGTGATTCAACCGTTCTGAGAACTCTCTCTCGAACTGCTCCAGCAACTCTTTGGGAATGCTTCCGCGTTGTCTACGCTCTGAATCACGTGTGTAATCTGTCCAACGATGAGGTGCGACAACCCCGGCGGGGTAACATCATGACCAGCAAGCTACCTTGCAGATTGGTTCTTTCCCCACAAAGGGGCTTTTGAGGACCTGAGACTCGCAGCCGGGTCCAGCATTCTGTCAAAAAGTTTGGAAGCACGCCTTTCGACGGTTTCTTCCCTATGCTATTAGAGCATTCAGAACTGCCTCTTTTCCTTTGACCAAAAAAAATGGACAGTCAAATAAGTTGTTTTATCAGAGATATGCACAAACAGCAATGATAAAAATATTCTCGGTGTGGAGTAACAAAAGCGATTTAGAGATCTGCATGGAAATGGAAAATCTGAGCCTATTTTTACATCTGTAAGTTGCAATATATCTCCCTTTACAGTTTTATACAATGGTATACATTTTTTTGTCTGTTTTGTCTGTTCTGTTGGAAATCAAACAGCCGGACATCAATATGAATGGCCGTGATTGTAAAACAATAGCTTGTCTGGCTACTTTGCCATCAATATGAATGCCAAATCAATATCAATAATCAAACATGTATAACAATAGCGTAAATAGCACACCTTTTCAGGAACTGCTATCATTTAAATGTAGGTAGGGGATTTTCAGCTGTGAGTCCCAAAAGCAGTGATGGAGGCTAACAGGTTAACCCTCAATTTAAATACTTTGGAAAGAAGACACTTTGAGCTTAATTGTCAATTTTTCAAAGTTGATATTGCTAAAAAAGATATTAAGTTATAGATGAAGTGCCATGGGTATACATTTCCTGCATTGAACTTCTTCTTTCGGCTTCTCCCATTAGGGGGCGCCACAGCAGATCATTCGTCTCCATACCCCCCTGTCCTCTACATCTGCCTCTTTCAAACCAACTACCTGCATGTCTTCCTCACCACATCCATAAACCTCCTCCTTGGCCTTCCTCTTTTCCTCCTTCCTGATGGCTCCATCCTCAGCATTCACCTACTGTTATTCACCTTCCGTCCTTCGGATGAGACGTTAAACCGAGGTCCTGACTCTCTGTGGTCATTAAAAATCCCAGGATGTCTTCGAAAACGAGTAGGGGTGTGCCCGCATCCTGGCCAAAAACTTGCCCGCTGGCCTACTTAATCATCCCCTCATATTAATTGGCTATATCACTCTCCTCTCCACTAATATGCTGGTGTGTGGTGGGCGTTCTGGCGCAATATGGCTGCCGTCGCATCATCCAGGTGGATGCTGCACATTGGTGGTGGTTGAGGAGAATCCCCCTTTCATATGTAAAGCGCTTTGAGTGCTGCAGAAAAGCGCTATATAAATGTAACAAATTATTATTATTATTACTGATATACCCCATGTCCCTCCTCTGCACATGTCCAAACCATCTCAATCTCACTTCCCTTACTGTCAGGCTGACGATGCGAAGCGGAAGTAACTCAATCATAGTCTTTATTTAATCAGTTCAACCAAAAACACTCACAGTTGCCGTGGCCAGAAACAAACAAAGAATATCCGCTCGAGACGAGTAATCCACAATGAAAGGAAATGTCCAACTGAAAGCAACACCTGAAACGAAAGTACAACTCCAACGGCAAAGAGTAATCAACTCGGAACAGTCTGAAGACAGAACCAGCCGGAAGGCTGGTGATCGCGGAAACACAGGATGACCAGCAAGACATTTAAGAACCGACAGCCTGTGACTCGAGAACATGAGTTTATATAGTCTTTATATAAAGCATTTAAGGCCGGCACAGCATAAAGAGGCAGCGTGACTGCTACCAAGGGGGGTGTGGCAGGGTGAATCCCTGACAGCTAACGAGGGGGCGTGGCAGGGTGAATGCCACTGTCTCTAAACCAAACATCTCAGGTCTCACCACAGTCCTATAAACTTTCCCTTTCACAGATACTCTTCTATCACAAATCACTCCTGCTATCACTCTTCTCCACCCACTCCACCCTGCCTGCACTCTTTTCTTCACTTTCCTAACACACTCTCCATTACTTTGCACTGTTGTCCACCTTGTCCACCTCTTCTCTGTGCAACCACACCCCTCCCTTGCACTCCCTCTCATTCACACACATGTACTCTGTATTACTCTTACTGACTTTCATTCCCCGTCTCTCCAGCGTGTACCTCCACCTCTCCAGGATCTTCTCCACCTGCTCCCTACTCCCACCACAAATAACAATATCATCCGCAAACATCATATTCAATGGAGCATATTTGATTTGGCACATGTTTTACACTGGATGCCCTTCCTAACGCAACCCTCCCCATTTATCTGGGCTTGGGACCGGCACTAAGTTGCCCTGTTTCTCTTCACCGTCTACACTGCAGACTTCATGTTCAGCTCAGCAACCTGTCACCTGCAGAAGTTCTCTGATGAATCTGCCATTGTTCAAATGTCATTATTACCAGTAAACATCCAGGGTAAGGACATTGTGAGAGTGGACTCTTACAAATACCTGGGCGTTCACCTGAACAGCAAACTGCACTGGACAGATAATACTGAGGTCATTTATAAGAAAGGACAGAGCAGACTTTTTCTGCTGAGGAGACTAAGGTCTTTTGGAGTACAGGGAGAGCTACTAAATACCTTTTTTGACTCTGTGGTGACCTCAGCCATATTCTATGGTGTGGTCTTCTGGTGCCGCAGTATCTCTACTGCAGACAGGAAGAGACTGGACAAGCTGATCAGGAAGTCCAGCTCAGTCATGGGGATTCCCTGGACACTTTACAGGAGGTGGGAGAAGGCTGATGGTAGCAAAACTATCATCATTACTGCAGAACTCTCACCCCCTGTATAAAACAGTTTCATCTCTGAGCAGTTATACAGCTCTGATTGTAAAATCTAATAGTCTAGCTGCTATTAGACTTTACAATCAGAGCTGCTCTCAGTGAACCAGTCACCAAAATATACACTGTTTTACCAATTAACTGCAATAATAACAAATACAAAGATTTTGGAAGAAACACATAAATTTAACAAAACAATAATTTAAAATCGTGCAATATATGTGATAGTGTAACTACTTATTCCTGGTCTCTTTTTTCTTCTTTTGTATTTATACATTGTGTTGTGTATATACTGTTATGTTTCTACCTTTTTTAAATAATATTTGCACATTTCTTTTTCTTTGCTGCTGCAACACAGAAATTTCCCCACTGTGGGACAAATAAAGGTACATTTTATCTTTTATCGTATCTTATCTTATCTTATCTTATCTTATCTTATCTTATCTTATCGAATCTTATCTTATGTGTAACTACAATAAACGTCTTCACCCAGCTTACTGCTTGTGAACAGCATGCTGGTGCTGGGGTTTAAAAAACCAAACCTTCTGATCTGTAAACCAGAGCTTTAACTGTAGACCCATGATAGTGTGTTATTGCAACTCTGTGGTTATTTTGTTGTATCAACCTTTCAAAACATGAAACTGACAAGTCCAGAAATAAAAAACAAATATTCAAAATGACTAAACTTACAGCAAAAACAGCATAACAGCATTTACAGAATTTGGACAGATGACTGTATCCAGAGTGACTTACAAAATAAGTTATAGTCTCCATCAATAAACAAGTTCTAATATTAACTGACCCAGTATGTGAACTGCTCTCAGTGATAGGAGCTTCCCCTAGGCCCACAGGAGGATCTGGTGCGCCAGCCTGTACAGTGGGCGCAAGCACAGACCTCCCTGATGGTTGATGTAGGAGACCACCACAGTGTTGTCCGTACGAATCAGCACGTGGTGATCTCTGAGTTACGGAAGGAAATGCTTCAGTGCTAGATGCACGGCCAGCATCTCTATACAGTTGTGCCAAAGTAAATGAGGCCCTTGGGCAGAGTGACTGCTCATGATCACTCCCCACCCCGTGAGGGACACATCCGTCTTTAGCGTTACACGACGGTCGGGGACTTCCAGCATGGGGCCTTGAGATAGGAACCCAGGATCTCTTTAAACATGATCGTGTGGAGGGGATTGCCCTTCCATAAGAACTCATGGATCCTGAGCCACCAATGAAGGGGTTTTATGTACAGCAGGCCAAGTGAAATAACACTGGACGCAGCTTCTATGAGCCTTAGCAGTTTCTGGAACTGCTTGGCCGTGAGAGGCTGTCCTTCTCTGACCTTTCTGACGGTCATAAGAATGACCACAATGTGGGCAGGGGAAAGCCTTTTGTATAGCTGTTGGGCAAGAGGGCAAAGCCAACCGGAAGAACCGGATAGCGGTAAGCTTCGGCCCGAAAGCGAACCTCAGGATCTTACTGAGAAGGAAGGATCATTAAGATCTACCATGACAATCCAGTCCTGGCACGGGTGTCAGAAAGCGCTCATCCAATTTACTGGATGAAGGCACTTTCTGCTCATAAGCTGGCCAAGTTATATCGAGCTTCGCAACAGCATGGGTCACAACCTCCATAAGCTCCTCGACTTTGGTGTTGCAGAGAGCGACCCCATCAACCCCTCCAAGCGACACAGGGGGAAGAATTTACCTGAAAGGCGTGCTTTTGAAGCCTGCGAGTGAGTGCTGGACAGAGCAGGTTGGGTTGGAGACAGGGACAAATCCATCTCAAAACCCTCTGCAAAGTCCATCTGCGAACCCCATGAGCTAGCACGATGCTCTGCCTCGGCAAAAACGGGGCCAGCACCGTGAGAAGTTAGTTGGAGCGGAGCAAACGCAGAGACATACGAGCACAGTGGGCTCCCCCGAGAACCGACTTAGCTACCAAGCAAGCAACACAAAAGCTGTGCTGATCCCCCCCCCCCGAAAGATATTCCACCCCCGCCCTGTCGCTCCATAGTTATGATGAAAGATAGCGGGGACCTTTATTTTCACAAAAAGCGACGCCCATGGGGGAGTCCAGAGGCCGTGCAACATCCTCGGCAGAGACCAGAGGCCGAGCGACGCCCACGGTGGAGATCAGAGGCTGTGCTACGCCCATGGCAGAGTTCAGGAACACGGAAACACCTTCGGCGAGTCTTTGAGCCGTAACAGAGGACGACAAAGCACTCTCAAGTTCCTCTGAGGGGCCTCGAGGAGAGACGTCACCTGGAGAGGGACTCGGAGAAAAGACGTCACCTGGAGAGGGACTCGGAGGCATGACGTCGCCTTTACAGAGGTCTTGGTCTACGTCGTCGACGTTAGAGAGGCTTGAAGGCGAGACGTCGCCATCAGAGAGGCTTGGAGGCGAGACATTGCCTTCAAGGAGGCTGCGGAGAACTTGGAGGCATATCCAGCGCCCTGCGGGGAACTTGGAGGCAAGCCGTCGCCCTGCATGTAATTTTGGAGCGATGCGGAGCGCTCGTGGAGACTCTGTGGAAGCGCTCGTGGAGACTCTGTGGCGGCGCAGAGCACTCATGGAGACTCTGTGGTGGCACGGAGCTCGTGACGCTCTGAGCTTGAGCGGCATGTCCACGGGAATCCCCTCGTGCTCTCAGAGGGGCGTGGTGAATTCGCTTCAGGTCGATTCTTCTGTCAGGGTGGCGATTACGATGAGGAAGCGGAAGTAACTCAATCATTACTTATTCAACACAAAACACACACATAAGTCATGAAGAGCCACCAACTGAAAGTTTTCGGCTCGGGACGAGTAATCCAACATGGACCACAATATCCATAAAACGAAAGTAAACTCAGATGGCTAAGAATAATCCACAAAGTGAGGAGATGGAACCAGTGGGGAATGCTGGCGGTCGAGGATCCACAAGTTCACCAGCATGACCTTCAAGAACTGACAGCCTGTGACTCGGAGAACGTGAGTTCATATAGTCCTCTCCTACACGAGTCACAGCTGTCGGCAATTAAAGCCGGCGTGGCATAACAAGGCAGTGTGACTGCTGCCGAGGGGGGCGTGGCAGGTGGATTCATGACACATGGGGAATAAAATCCTCCCATACATCGTTAGAATCCTGCATTTATTGGCTACATTTTCCATCAATCATTTTGTTTTTATAATGCTACTGGCTGGAAATTAAATGGTTAAAATGATAGGTGGTGCAGAATAAACGTCACCTGGACACCGGCCCATGGATTGTAGACTCAAGTCCAAGATTCCTGTTATTATTATTATTATTATTCCTGTTATGTTATTATTAGATTATTGTTATTATTATTATTATTACTGTTTTTTTTTTTTTATAACATTTTTATTTTATTGTGTGGTCTCATTTTTTTTGCAACACTATATTCTACCAGGCAAGTTATTCCGAAACATATACACACAAACACCAGCCGAGTGTTAACGAGTAACAAACACATCCACTGCATGTGGAGTAGGGACCACCCACAGCACAGTAAAGAAAGAATTGCTGTGGGTTAGTTGTTTTTTTGCATGTTTTTTACAGTATAAGAATGAACTTTTATAAGTGTTCAAAACACACAAAAACTTGCTTCATTGTGACTGTATCGACTGCGTCAAGTGAGTTGCTCAATATTGAGTTATGATGTGTTTGTACTACAAGACCTGATTGTAATCAATTTGTGTGTTGTCTTGTGTTTTATGCACAAATTATTTATTCTCCTGCTGAATCTGTCAAATCCTATTTACACACAGGCTGTCTCCATTGTACAGGTATGTTGTTAAATGTTTGCTGAATTGCTCGATTCAAAATGAGTTGCTTAAGTTCTCCGCTAAGTGGGGGTGTTTCCCTCGAATGTGAGTTAAAATGTATTACTCTGTATTTCATTAAGGATTTTTATTCATTTGTGATTTACAATTAATAAAAGTGTGTGATCTATGTTAAAACTGTTAATATTTACAGTTGAAACCCAATACATTTAAAAAGTTCAAAAGAATTTAAGAGAGAACTGTTTTTTTGTTTTCTTACTGAATCAGTGAAACCCTTTTATCACATGCTGTCTCTATTGTACAGCTCCATGGATATGATTGAGAGGTTGCCCAGGCAAGTCTGTCACACTTGCCTTACATTTCATCAGACCTTTCCCAACCTACAAGACGCTCTGCCCTCTGACAGTCCGCTTTAAGCCCCTCAGAGTTCTCCGCTGTCACTCGCCCTTCCTCGTGCCCCATCTCAAGGGTGTCTCAAGGGTGTTCACCTGTCGATGTTTGGGGTTATGTACTGTAATTTTGGACTTGTTGTGCTTACTCTATATTGCTAGTTAGCCAGTGCTTATCGTTTTTCAAAAGGTCTTTGTGCTTATTAAAGACTCATCAACTGCTCTTCCGCTTGCATCCTGCATTTGGGTCCTACCAGTCGTCTCACTGACATTACCTACGTCTCCTGACGCCTGACCACACCCTGACTGACAGATATATAAAACACAAAACAGCATATTGTGGAGGTAAAAATGCTGTAAGCTACAACAGAGACACTTACATTGTTATGCTAAATTATATAATATTTTGAATTATGGATTTGTCTACGCTTAATACTGTGAGTTTACAGCTCTGAGAGTTCTACATGTTAATTTACAGATCTTGCAAACTAACAGTTTGGATTGATTAAGTGTGTGTGTGTGTATGCAAATTCTTTACTGCCCCTGTGGTGGTGGGGTGTGCTGGTTTTCCATTCATCGCCTAGTTTAATCCTTACCAAGTTGTGGGGGTCGAGTTTTGTAAAATAATGTTCTTCCCAAATCTGTGCGAGGGCGAAAGGCACCAAGGGGAGTGTATAAGGATATCAGACAGTGATAAAGTTTGTTCAGCATCTCATGCTGGCTGTGCATTTGGTCCCTTGGCCTTCAGTGGGGACGTACCCGACTTAATCCACCTCTTCACCTCTCCACATCACAATTATAGAAACCATCAATACTATACAAAAATGCAATATAACAACACGTAGCATTACAGAGAGAGAGACATTTCACATATGGAGGTGAAAACCATTTTACTAAAGCAAGAAACCCAGTTACACTCCAAATCTCTACACTACAACCACAACTGTGCACCTACAACATCTGGAGCAGTTCAAAATTAATATTTGTCTAATAACATGACAAAAACATTAAACATTTATACAAAATACAACCTACTCCCCAGAGATGCAGACTCATAATGTGCAGCGCCCCCCAGAGGCTGTAATCCAGTGGTACCGCTCGTATTCACTGGTCTGGAAGTGGAGAACAAACCCTTTCCCGGGCTGAGACACGCTAGCTAGCTTCGGGGTTGGTGACCTCCTAACGATGTCTAGCTTTTCTTTAAAATATATTTATAAGTATGTCCGAGACCAAATCAATTTCTCTTCCTCCGTAGGGATAAAAAAGTCAAACTCAGATGTTTGAGCATGTGCAGAGCTACACACGTGTTTTCCCAGTCGAACTTGACTGTAACAGTTTCCCTGTGACCAACCAATCAGAGGACGGAAAAATGCTGATGCTATTCTGGGCCAGCTACCTGCCCTGTGGGGCGAATATGAAATCTGATTGGTTAATGACATTGCTAATATTCTCTATGGTAAAAAGGCCAGCAGGACTGACTTTGAAGGCCCTGGACAGATTAGATCGATATGGCAGCACATAGAGGCTGAAATCTGATTGGACAAAAAATCTAACATCCACATATCCGGGTCGGTGGCCATCTTACCATTTTTCCTGCACCACTTGGTATTTAAGGACAGAAAGACTTTTACTCCCGGCCAGATTATCTCCCCGGATTCCTTGTCCCTGAGATTACATTTGCCACCTTGCCTGATCTTGTTCTGTTCCCTGATCCTGATCCTGATCCTGATCTTGATCCTGTTCCTGATTCTGACCCTGTTCCTGATCTTGATCCTGATTATGATCCTGTTGCTGATTCTGTTTATGATCTTGTTCCTGATCCTGTTCCTGATCTTGTTCCTGATCCTGTTCCTGTTTCTGGTTATTTTACTGATCTTGATCCTGATCCTAATCCTGGTCCTGATACTGTTCTTGTTCCTGTCTCTGATACTGTCCCTGATCCTGATGCAGTTCCTGATCATGTCCCCCAATACAGTTCCCGATCCTGATCCTGCTCCTGATCTTGATCCTGATGCTGTTTCTGATCCTGATTCTGTTCCTGTTCTGGTTCCCGATACTGCATTGCCCTGTTTGCCTGTGTTCAGACCTTGGACAGTTTGTGGATTTGGTTTTGTATCTGCCCTTTATTGCTCAGTTGTCATGCCTTATATATGGAGGGTTTTTGTTTGTTTTTTGATTGTTGTCTTCCCTGCATCACCCTGTTTTTCTGGTATTGGATTAGGACTGTTTTTGGACTGTGTTTTTGCTCTTGCCAACACTTTTTACTTTGTTTACTTTGCTCACTTCCTCCATTATAAACTGCTTTCACCCTTCCCCTGTTTCATCCTGCATTCGGGTCCTTCCAGTCTCCACCCCTGACAACCTGTCAGGATCTTCCATGTCCACTGGTGCGCAGTCTTCCAGGTCATCACAATTCTCTCACACAGCGGGGTATTCAAGGACACCGCTAGCACACGATCACGCCCAGATTATCTCTTCGGTTCTCCATGGTTTTTCCGATTTAAACTCTCTTGGTACTTTAGCCAAAATTAAGTTCTAAAGATGGCACTTAACTATTTTCTTGTTATACCACACAGGATCGACCAATCTTCTTTTTTTTCATAAGTAAACTCATGACCCAAACATGGATGTTCAGGTATGTGTGATCTGACCACAACAGATTCATGGGCAGATTGATATCGACAACCGTAAATTTACTGAGTCATTTCCAGGTCACCTAATGTTCAAATACACAGGAAACATTTACCAGAGTGTAAAACATGACCTGACGGGTGAAAGTTGTCTCACAGGCAGGATTTTATATTTGCATAATTATTTTGACATTTTTGTTTAAACACAAATAAGATGACGTCATCAACAGGTTCTATAAGATCAGCATTAACATAATGACATATCAGAAGATACATATATAGTACATGTGTGTGTGTGTGTGTAGGAGGTGTAAAAGGCAGCTTAGGACCAAATAGGACTTGGTCTTGCAGCCCCCACCACCCTCCCCTACACAACACCCCACCCCCGCCCGCCCATGCTGGGGAATTCCCCTCAACGATTTTTTACTTGAACAGACATGAAACCCTACGTAACATCGTAGACCAAGTCTTAGAGAGTAAAACTAATTAATGAAGAAAGTAATTGATGGTCGATGAATCCAGAAAAACGCTGCGCTCTACTACCCCTTCATTGCTATTTTTAGAGACAAGCAGTATAGAGGGATGCCCGGACACTTACACAAAAGAGAAGACGACCCAGTTGAAGGTCACAAAGAACTTCGGGAAATTGTTGTGTCCAGCTAATCAAAATCTGATGACAGGAACTTGGGTAACAAAATAAACAGTAGACCCCCTCACATCCCATTTCTAACGGTGCAGGCTATTTGTTGGTACCTCAAATAATGAAATACAGCAGGGGCAGATCTTTTTCTTATAAACCACACAGTTATGGAACAACCTTCCTGTCAGTGTTCGAGACTCAGACACAGTCTCAGTGTTCAAATCATATAAAAAACATTTATTTAGTGGAGTCTTTAGTCAGTAGGTGTTTGTGAGGTAAAGGAGCAGATCTGGAGGGATCATGGATATAAAGTTTTTGGTGAACTGTGATATTTGTATGCTGTCGTCTCCTCACTCTCACACATTCACTCAGGTTTGTTGATGGTGGTGTGGTGGCATCTCTTATCCCAGAGATCCCTCATGTCTGTGTTACCTTCTGGTTCTCCAGAGTAACACAGGATGGATTTGGACTATAGTTAATGTCAGTGGTCTGCTACACTGATTCAGGACTACAGTTTGCATCTGATCACCATCACTGCACCTCAACATCGTTTATCTGTAATAAATAGACATTCGGTGCCACCCAGATGAGGATGAGTCTGGATCCTCTCAAGGTTTCTTTCTTATGGCAATTAATGCTGCTTTGAGACAATGTCCATTGTTAAAAGCACTATACAAAAAATAAATGAATTGAATTGAATTATTGGCTGGAAATTGGCAGTGATGTGTGTAGATGTTGTCTGAGATCATTTTGATTAAACTTTCAGTTATTTTTAATTTTAGATGAGACCTGCAGATGAGCTTCCTGTGATATATTTGAACTCTTACTCAAAGTGGAACTTTCTATCACACACACACACACACACACACACACACACACACACACACACACTCCTGAAACAGCTATATAAACTGAACTGGATCTCTGCATTAGTATCATTCTGTTCACAACCTGACCATCACCACCATCACCATCATTACCATCATCATCATCATCAGTCATGATCTCTCGTGGTCTCCTGCTGGTTCTGCTGGTTCTCACCTGCCTTCAGTCTTTTACAATGGCTGAGAGTAAGAAAACTTTACTTTTGTAAATATAATAATAATAATAATTATTATTATTATTAATAGTATTTGCTGTAGTAATAATAGCAGCAGTAACAGGTTATAAAAATATTCAGTGTTTACAGTAAAATTCTGAGTAATGGATCAGTGTGATGAAGACCACCATATCAACAATTACACGTTTCTAATATGTTTCTGCTTTAGACACGTATCAGAACGAGCGCATTAATTCAGTATAAACATGAACTACAGCAACAGATACATCAGACCTGCATTTTATACTGAATATAAAAGTGTTTCATATCTTATTATTGAACATTTAATCACAGAACTGAATGTGGAAATGTTTTCTTACAGACTCAATTGGACCAGCAACATGCTGTTTCAGTTACCAGAGAACTCCAATCCCTATCAGAGTCATTACAGGGTATAAAGTAACAGACCGTCAGTGTACAAAACCTGGAGTCATGTAAGTTTTCACCTCCTCATTGTTCTTTTAATTGATTGTAATGAATAATAATAAAAAGTGATCATTTTCATGTGCATTATTATTGTATAATTGTGTGTAATATAATATAACTGTATATAATGGTGGAGGTTTGGAGTGTGTGTGTGTGAGATTTTCTGATTTTATTGCAGTTCTACACTGATGTACATCTTCTCTCTAATCTGCAGCTTTACTCTGAAGAGCAGCCGTCAGGTGTGTGTAGATCCTGAAGTCAAGTGGGTGCAGAAACACATGGAAAAAATTGACCAGATACTGAACGAAATTGAATCGAGTGTTTAAAGCGTCTCTCTAATGAGTAATTCATATTAATACAGAATTCACTTTTTCTGTAGTTCAGCAGGAAGAATCTTTTTTACATTATATATTAAATCATAAATTGAGCCCAGGATCATTTATATGATTTATACTTCGACTATATATATATAATACATCTAGTAAATCTTCTCAATAGTACTTCCTGCTACCATCCCTTCTTTTTCCTCTTTTCCTTTATTCTATAAGTAATGTGAGTTTTCTAATCAGACACAATACAGTTAACGACTTTGATTATGTTAAATAAAAACCTGTAAAAGAATTAAAATGAATAAATAATGACTGTATTATAAGATGTTATTGTGTATTGTTTATTTCTGTGTATTAATGTAGACACAGTAAAGGTTGTGTAAGTGGACGTCTATATAATATATATAAAATAAATCACATATATAAAGTCACATGTGGTGTTTAGGAGGATTCATTCAAGCTTCATTTGAGAGTCAATACAATAATAAATGATGTCAATCTGAAACACAGATCAGTTCCCCACCATCCCCCCTTCACAACCAGGAAGTAGTAAGTCAGTGGTTGGATTTCTGATCAGAAGGTTGTGATAAATGAGAGATCAGTGACTCTGTATAAAGGGAATCTGGTTAATACAGTAAATGTCAAACACACAATCATCGATGTGAGAATCAGAATCAGAGTTAAAGGAATTTTAGAAAGAATCAAACAGAATTGTATGGAATCATAATTTAGAATAAGAGTTTATAAAACAGCCCCAAAAACAGAAAAATGTCGTCTTCAATTATTTGGGATCTAAAATAATCAAAACATTAGTGAGCTGCTTAAGTCATATTTACTGATTCACTACAAACAGAATGAATTTACATCACCTACATGTGTGTAACTCTTGAATTCTACAAAGCAAACTTGGAAAGTACTCATTTAAGTGTTTCAGGAAGAGGTAGGTCTACAGTCGTCGCTTGAAGATAGTCAGGGACTCTGCTGTACGGACATCTTTGGGAACTTCATTCCACCACCTTGGTGCCAGAACAGAGAAGAGCCTTGAAGTATACTTACCTCTCATTCTGAGAGAAGGTGGTACCAGTCAAGCAGTGCTGGAGGATCTCAGACAGTGTGGTGCAGTGTAAGATGTAATGAGGTGTCTGAGGTAAGATGGCCTTGTAGGCCTTGTAGGCAAGCATCAGTGTTTTGAATCTGATTTACAAAAGTTGTTCTATTTTTCATCTTTTTCTATCACAGATGAAATCATGACATTAGAAGCATCCACCACCATGGCAAATCAGACATCGGGGTCCGGATGTTGCAGGATGGGGGACATAGTAAACTGCCATTTCAGATTATCGAACAACTTCTGAGCATCTGCTCAGTTTTTGGTTTCCATGTAGTAGGGCTGTGATTAAGGCCACCACAGCATTGTAGTTCCTGATCAAGCAATTATAAAAGTTTGCAAAACCAAAAAAATCTTTGTAGTTCCTCTACATTTAAAGGTGTGGCCGGTACTGTCAGCTTACAACGGTCCAGCTCCACCCCCAGTCAACTGATAATAAATCCTAGAAATGTGATGGATTCTTAATGAAATTCACATTTCTCTACCTTGACTATCATCTGATGTTGTGGTTAAGTTCATAGATCATCGAATATATTAAGATGTTATCGACATTTACTATGACACGAGTTCAGAGGGTTTTCAAATATTTCATTCATAAATGACTGGAACACCACTGTTGAGTCAAACGGCATGATCCAGTACTTATAGTGTCCCCTCCTGGTGTGGAATTCAGTTTCCATTCATCCAGTACACTGGTGAGGTCAAACGGCATGATCCAGTACTTATAGTGTCCCCTCCTGGTGTGGAATTCAGTTTCCATTCATCTCCATGTTTAATCCTTATCAAGTTGTAGATCTATTTGAGGGCAAAAGTTACTAAGGGAAGTGTATAAGGATATCGAACAGTGATAGATTTTATCAGCCCACCGTCCTTCCTTTCCACAAAGATAA
Organism: Silurus meridionalis; assembly: GCF_014805685.1. NCBI lineage: Eukaryota > Metazoa > Chordata > Actinopteri > Siluriformes > Siluridae > Silurus > Silurus meridionalis. Next base: position 30,902,460 of record NC_060889.1, on the reverse strand, counting down.
ATCCTGCTGCAGCTGGTGATTTGGAGGAACAAATAAAACCCGCTGCCTCCTTGATGTATTCATCCATGGCCTTGATATCATATTTTTTAGTGTGTGTAATAGATAAATAGTGTTCAACATAAACAAAGTTGCAGCTTTTACATTTTGTCTGTGTGTAATAAGACACAGGGCAGAGTTATTACACATTACCTGTGTCAGAACCTTCTGGGTTCACAAAGCCTGCTTCTGGTTCGGCGGCCATCTTGCCGTTATTCACGCACCACTTGGTAATTAAGGACAGACTTTTACTCCTGCCAAGATTTTCTCACCGGATTCTTCTCCCTGTGATTACTCTTGCCACCACACCTGTTCCTGACTCATCATGTTTCTGATTCTGGTCCTGATCCTGGAATTGAATAAGGACTGTTTTTGGACTGTGTTTTTGCTCTTGCCCATATTTTTACTTTATTCACTTCCTTCATTATGAACTGCCTTCACCCAACAAATGTTTCATCCTGCATTCAGGTCCTCCAGTCTCCATCGCTGACAACCTGTCAGGATCTTCCAGGTCGAGAGCTCCGCTTCCAGATTGGTGGCCATATTGGTGGGCACTCTTCCAGGTCATCTCGATTCTCTCACACAGTGGAGTATTTTAGGACGTCTCTAGCACATGCTGACGGCTAGATTATCTCTTCAGTTCTCCATGTTTTTCCCTAAAATATTTCCAATCTACCTCTCATGGTACTTTAGCCAAAAGTAAGTTCTGAAGATGCCCCTTCTCTATTTTCCTGTTATACCACACAGGCTGAACCAATCTTCTTTTTTTCATAGACAAACTCATGACCTATATTAGTTTTAACCCAGACAGACATGTACACATAGATTCCTCAACAATGCCATAAAATCTCGACAACCTTCTCAAATTTAGCTTCAATTCCAGATCAAAATGATCACACACAAATCTCCACACTGTACAATGACATGGATCTCATTCTCATATAAACACGAACTACAGCAACAGATACATCAGACCTGCATTTTATACTGAATATAAAAGTGTTTAATATCTTAATTATATTATTATATTAATTAAATATATTATATTATTAAATATAACTTAATTACAGAACTAAATGTGAAAATGTTTTCTTACAGACCAACATGTAGCAGACTCATGCGTTTTCAGATACCAGAGACATCCAATCCCTATCAGAATCATTACAGAGTGTAAAGTAACAGACCATCGGTGTACAAAATCTGGAGTCATGTAAGTTTTCACCTCCTCATTGTTCTTGTCAGGGAGCCCGCACGGAGCTCCTCGCCTGATTACTAATCCGTCACACCTGACTTCCATTCCCACGCACTCAAATAAGCCACTCATTCACACACACACACACACACACACACACACACACACACACACACTTTGTCTCCTATTGTTTTCCATGTTCACACTGTCTGCACCAAGCGAGATGCAGCCGCAGCGTTTTCCTACCTTCTTTCTGGAAGGGCGCTGGCGTGAGCGCAATCGCTGTGGGACGCCGCCAGCCCCGTGGAAAACGCTTACGCTTCAGCGCCGCTTCCAGGGTCCTTACAACGGCCGACCAGCTGCTCAGCTTGCGTCAGGGAACGATAACATCATGGAATACAGCCTCTGTTTCCGCACCCTGGCGGCATCTAGTGGCTGGAACGAGACGGCGCTTCTCGGCGTGTATCGGCTGGGTTTGGCTCCGGACATTAAACAGGCTATGGCCATCCATGACGACACGGTGGGGCTGGAGAAATTTATCCAGAAATCCTTTGGGCTCTCTCAACGTTTGGCGGCGTGCCATCCCACACCACTCCAGCAAACACCATCGCTCTCGGTAACCCAACCAGGAACCCAGTTGGCCTCCGACACCAAGCCGATGCAACTGGGCTCATAAAGGCTGTCCCGGAGGGAGAGGAACAGCCTCCTGGCCGCCGGTAAATGCCTGTATTGCGGGTGAGTACCGTAAAGTTCCCCTCGGAGATTTCTCCATTGTCTAAGCTCACTGTGACGCTACTAACCCCTGCTCGCTCCATCTCAGTGCGGGCTTAGTGTGACTCCGGCTCCGCAGGTAACTTCATCTCTCAGGCCTGCCTCGACCGCTAGCAGCTCCCCCGAGAGAGGGGCTCCCAGGACTTAACCGTCCAGACCATCCAGGGAGGTCCACTGGGCCGGGGCTGGGTGAAGTATTGTGCACTGTTTGTGACGCTGCGAGTCGGATTATCCCACCAGGAAGAGATGCGGTTCATGGTGCTTGAAGACTCTACGGTCAGCGTGATCCTGGGGAGACACTGGCTGCAACAACATGCCCCATGGTGCTCCTGGAAACCCTTTTGACATCCTGGAGTGGAGTCCCCAATGCAAGGAACACTGCCTCTCCCAGCTTTCGTCCAGGATCACCAGAGCCACAGTGGGCACCACTCGAGTAGAGGCGACAACTGCAGCAGGTGGAGATCCCGAGGAATATCAGGCGTTCAGGGACATGTTCTGTGCAAAGGCGGCCACTCGTCTTCCCCCACACTGGCCATGGGACTGCTGCATCAACCTGCTCAGGCACCCCTCCAAATCTCCACCCGTCCACGAGGAGCTGGGTACGGGCCACCCGGGCAAAAAAGAATGCAAGGAACACTGCCTCTCCCGGCTTCCGTCCAGGATCACCAGAGCCACAGTGGGCACCACTCGAGTAGAGGAAGCGACAACTGCAACCCAGGTGGAGATCCTCGAGGAATATCAGGCGTTCAGGGACGTGTTCTGTGCAAAGGCGGCCACTCGTCTTCCCCCACACCGGCCATGGGACTGCTGCATCGACCTGCTCCCCGGGGCGAAGCAGCCCTAAGGTCCAGCTCATCCAGACGCGATAATGGTGACCCGGAATGACTAAGAAAATCACCTGTTTCGTTCAGGGGTGTGCCACCTGCGCCATGTCCAAGGTCCCACTTTACCTGCCCGTGGGTAAGCTGGTGCCGCTTCCCATCTCTCAGCACCCCTGGTCTTATCTCCACCTCCATTTCATCTCCAACTCCTCTCTCCAATGAGTAATTCATACAGAATTCACTTTTTCTGTAGTTCAGCAGGAAGAATCTTTTTTACATTATATATTAAATCAAAAATTGAGCCCAGGATGATTTATCTGATTTATTTTTCGACTTTGCATACACACAAATCATGGAGGGGTCTCAAATTGTCATCGTAGGTGCATGTCCACTGTGAGAGACATAATCTAAAAAAAAAATCCAGAAATCACAATATATGATTTTTAAACTATTTATTTGTATGATACAGCTGCAAATAAGTATTTGAACACCTGAGAAAGTCAATGTTAATATTTGGTACAGTAGCCTTTGTTTGCAAGTACAGAGGTCAGAGGTTCCTGTAGTTTTTCACCAGGTTTGCACACATTGCAGGAGGGATTTTGGCCCACTACTCCACACAGATCTACTCTAGATCAGTCAGGTTTCTGGCCTGTCGCTAAGAAACATGGAGTTTGAGCTCCCTCCAAATATTCTCTATTGGGTTTAGGTCTGGAGACTGGCTAGGCCATGCCAGAACCTTGATATGCTTCTTACAGAGCCACTCCTTGGTTATCCTGGCTGTGTGCTTCGGCTCATTGTCATGTGGGTAAGCTGGTCATGTGGGTAATTACTGTTTATAGTCTTTATTTTATTTCACTGTAAATACATGTTAAATCTATATATCCTGCACTTGCTGTTATTGCACTCTGGTTAGACCCAAACTGCATTTCGTTGCATTGTACTTGTACATGTGTAATGACAATAAAGTTGAATCTAATCTAATCTAATCTAATGTTGGAAGACCCAGCCTCGACCCATCTTCAATGCTCTAACTGAGGGAAGGAGGTTGTAAGAAAAAATGAAGAGGACAACGAAGATCGTAATGAAGAAGTTTATAACAGCGTAGCAGTGACAAAATACACGAAGCACTTTGGGTTCATCGGAGTCAGAAAGAACCCCGAGCAAACTCTGCCCAGATAGTTTATATCGTTCTTCCCTTTGAAGTATAGACCAGAGTATCCTTTAAATGTAAATTAGACATAGGACATGCATGAGGAAACAACTGGCTGGGTGATCGAGGCGGAGGTCTCTGTTGTTGACACCTTTGCTGGTGCCGGCCCCCCAGCAGGACAGGATAGGGTATTGTTTAAATGATAATCATAGTCTCAGACACCTTTTGGTTAGAAATGGTCCTTGAAGACTTGCTGTCTCTTCCAGACAGATTCAATCAAGACTATGATTAGGATTGATACAACTGAAATTCTATGTCAAACTACATAAATACTTTTGTGAAATGTAAGCCGTTTTGCGGATGAGCTTAATTTGATATAGCGTGGGGTGAAATCTGGGTTGAGGCAATCTGTAATTCTTACAAGGTTGTTCCCCAAAATCTCACAATACGTGGCCCTGGTCATCCTCTCCTTAATACAGTGCAGTCGCCCTGTCCCATGTGCAGAAAAACATGCCCAAAGCATGATGCTACCACACCCATGGCAGGGATGGTGTTCTTGGGATGGTACTCATCATTCTTCTTCCTCCAAACACGTTTAGTGGAATTATGACCCAAAAGTTCTATTTTGGTCTCATCTGACCACATGACTTTCTCCCATGACTCCTCTGGATCATCCGAATGGTCATTGGCAAACTTAAGACGTGCCTGGACTTGTGCTGGTTTAAGCAGGGGAGCCTTCCGTGCCATACATGATTTCAAACCATGACGTCTTAGTGTATTAGCAACAGTAACCTTGGAAACAGTGGTCCCAGCTCTTTTCAGGTCATTGACCAGCTCCTACCGTGTAGTTCTGGGCTGATTTATCACCTTCCTTAGGATCATTGAGACCCCACGAGGTGAGATATTGCATGGAGCCCCAGTCCGAGGGAGATTGACAGTCATGTTTAGCTTCTTCTATTTTCTAATGATTGCTCCAACAGTGGACCTTTTTTCATTTACATTTACATTTGCGGCATTTGGCAGACGCCCTCGACTTACAACTGAGCAGAGGATGTTTTTTTAGGGCTTTGCTCAAGGGCCAAGCAGTGGCAGCTTGGTGGTGGGATTTGAACCTGTGATCTTCTGATCCAAAGCCCAATGCCTTAACCACTGAGCTACCACCTCCTATTTCACCAAGCTGCTTGGCAATTTCCCTGTAGCCCTTTCCAGCCTTGTGGAGGTGTACAATTTTGTCTCTAGTGTCTTTGGACAGCTCTTTGGTCTTGGCCATGTTAATAGTTGGATTCTTACTGATTGTATGGGGTGGACAGGTGTCTTTATGCAACTAACGACCTCAAACAGGTGCATCTAATTTGGGATAATAAATGTAGTGGAGGTGGACATTTTGAAGGCAGACTAACAGGTCAGAATTCTAGCTGATAGACAGGTGTTCAAATACTTATTTGCAGCTGTATCATACAAATAAATAGTTTAAAATTCATACATTGTGATTTTTTTTGTTTTGTTTTTTAGATTACGTCTCTCACAGTGGACATGCACCTACGATGACAATTTCAGACCCCTACATGATTTCTAAGTGGGAGAACTTGCAAAATAGCAGGGTGTTCAAATATTTATTTTCCTCACTGTATATATATATGTATATATATATATATATATATATATATATATATATATATATATATATAGTACAACTTGCAAAATCTAGTAAATCTCTCAATAGTACTTTCTGCTACAAATCCTTCTTTTTCTTCATTCTATAATTAATGTGAGTTTTCTAATCAGACACCAATACAATAAAAGACTTTGATTATATTCAATAAAAACCTGTAAAAGTATTAAAATCAATAAATAATCACTGTATTATAAGATGTTATTGTGTATTGTTTATTTCTGTGTATTAATGTAGACACAGTAAAGGTTGTGTAAGTGGACGTCTATATAATATATATAAAATAAATCACATATATAAAGTCACATGTTGTGTTTAGGGGGATTCATTCAAGCTTCATTTGAGAGTCAAAAAAATAATAAATGATGTCCATCTGAAACACATCACCTCCCCATCCCCCCTTCACAACCAGGAAGTAGTTACTCAGAGGTTGGATTTCTGATCAGAAGGTTGTGATAAATGAGGGATCAGTGACTCTGTATAAAGGGGATCTGGTTAATACAGTAAATGTCAGACACACATTGCCATCGTTGTGAGAATCAGAATCAAAATCAGAATCAGTATCAGAGTTAATAAAATTTTAGAAAGAATCAAACAGAAGTGTGTGGAATCATAATGCAAAATAAGAGTTTAGAAAACAGCCCCTACCACAAAAATAGGATTTTTGGCATCTGAAATAATCGACATATTAGTGATTTGCATGAGTCATATTTACTGCCTCACTACAAACAGACTGAATTTACATCACCTACAGTACATGTGATTCTGCTCCTGAGCAGTGGTGCCCACAAGTGGTGCTTCCTGAAATACAAATCCCTTCTGACACTGTGATCTTGAAATACATCATGGTTTCTGTGACTCAACCATTCAAACTGTTCTGAGAACATGAGGAAGAATCTAAAATGTGGATCCACTGTAACTGTTATTACAGAAACAAAAATGAGAGTGTAAAAAAATGATGTAATGTGTAAACGTTGTGACTCACAGCGTTTTTCTTTTCATGATTATTTACATTTTTTTGCAAATGAGATGATGTCTTCAGCAGGCTCCATTACATCAGCATTCAAATATTCACAGAGTTCACTCTAATGGGTGCAAAGACTAAACAAAGCCCAGAAATGTGAATTTCTAGTGCAGGTATGTGTGTGTGTGTTTGTTTGTTTGCTGATTCATGAAAGAAGGCTTCATTTGGTAAATATCCATCGTAGCATGACTTTTTCCCCACATACTCCAGCATGTTCAGAAATTGAGGTCAGAACACAGAGTCTGCCAAAATACACCACAGAGGTCAGCAGGTCTCGGGAAAATTTCATTCATGAATGAGTGGAACACCACTGGCGCATTGGTGAGGCCAAATGGCATGATCCAGTACTCATAATGGAATGCAGTTTTCTATTCATCACCTTGTTTAATCCTTACCAAGTTCTAGGTGCTTTCCAGTTTTGTAAAATAATGTGCCTCCCTGATCTGTTCGAGGGCAAAAGGTACCAAGTGAAGTGCTAGGAGGTACAACTTGTTCCCAAAGATTGGGACATTCAGAGCAAATAGAAAATTACTAGTAGATTAAAAAAAATTATTTAAGAACCTTGCTAATGGAAACTGACTACGCCACCCCTGGGGCTCATTTACCAGGCATCACCCTTTATAAAGAAATATTTATGGCACCCAGGTTTGACTACAGCTAAGCTCGGGACATGAGACAGAAGGTAAATGACACCACTTTATTAATAACCAATAAAATCAACATATACCAACACCCAAGCCTGCTAAAACTCCAGGGATGGGGACCTCACTCTATAGATCTCCTATCCAAAGCAAACACACATGCACTTATACGACACAACACCCCCACCTGTTGGACACTGCAAACCGAAGGAAAACAACACCAAGCAGAAAGGAACTTGTCACTCACACTAGAACTGGTCACCCAGACCCTGGACAAGAAGTAAACCACAGTATTGTCAATTTACCTACTCTCACACACACACACACACACACACACACACACACACACACACACACACACACACACACACACAATAAACCACACCACAACAGAAACAAAATACAAATGCACAATGATGGCCAGGAAAGCACAATGAATGAAAATGCAAACAAATTAATAAAAACAATCAGTCCCATTTAATACGCCTCACAAAGAAACACGTGACCTCTTAGCACTCTGATGACTGTTGAGTACCATAATTTCCGGGCTATAAAGCGCACCCATATATAAGCCGCACCCACTGAATTTGACAAAGATTTATATAAATAAGCCGCACCTGTCTATAAGACAGTGTCTACACTGAAACTTATGAACTTAACACAGGCTTTAACGAAAAACACTAAATGCAACGCTTCTATTAGGAGCATAGCGGTATTTTGGGAATCGCATGTCACTGCATTCTTCTGGTATTACTGCGTGTGTGTAAGACTGAGGATCATGTCCTTATTCTTTTCTGATGCTTATTTCTAAGTTTCTTTAACTAACGCATAATGCTGTTGCCAAGAAAAATAAAAAAGCACGAGTTTTGGAAACCTGTCTGTGCTTATATGATTTCTGTTGCAACTGGAGTTAGCAAGCTCTCCCTTCATCCAGACTCAACACGTTACAACGGCTTGTATCTAAACAGTAGCCGACCAAGAAAGTCATTAGTCACTGTCTTCCTCCTTCCTTTCACAACTACAGTGGTACCTTGACCTACGAGTGCATTAATGTATGAGTTTTCCGAGGTACGAGCAGTCACTCTGTCGATTTTTTTTGCTTTGTTACGCGAGCAGAAAATTGAGGTACGAGCTCGAGACGCCGCTGCTAGATGGCGAAGGGAAGCCAGAAAGCGAAGATTGTGACAAAAATTAAGATAAGCAAAGAAGAAAAGGTAAAACTTGTAAAGTTTAGGGATACGTAGTGTACGGGAGTAGAAAAAAACAGTAAAAAAACAGTTTTGCTTCCGCATCCGCTTATCGCCTCTCCCTCCCCTCCACACACACACACACACCCCACTGGCGTTTTCGTTAGCTCAAGTCGTCTCATCTTTTAGGAAAATATACTGAATAAAACCTTATTATATCTTTACATACTCTTTCTATTATGTTTTTATACAAGATTTGTTATTTAGAAATATATTAAACATAAAAACGGGGTGTCATTTTGAGGGTTGGAACGGATTAATGCCATTTTAAGTATTTTCAATATGGAAAACTGAATTGATGTGCGAGCAAATTGAGATACGAGCTCGTCCACAGAACTAATTAAACTCGTAGGTCAAGGTACCACTGTATTTTTCTGGGGAGTTTATCTTTTGTCATCGTCGTGCGCCACCGGTGGAAGTCCATGCCGTGCAGCTCAGAACACAGGTGAGGTGCGTTATTTCCTTTCCGTTCGGAAATTTCATTGGTCTAATGTTATGTCGCTCAGTTTTGGCTTGAAGTTTGTGAAACCGGGAAAAACCCTGGAAAAATCCATATATTAGCCGCTTCGTTGTTTAAGCCGCGGGGTTCAAAACGTGAGAAAAAAGTAGCGGCTTATAGTCCGAAAAATACGGTATTCATCCGGATCTTGCAACCCCTCTGAAAAGCGAAAATATATGGCAGCAGTTTATCAGGCCACCTCCCAGCTGATTATCAGAGTGTTGAACACTAAAACAGACACACTAATGGAAATATATAACACGTGTAGTTTGTTAAAATGATAGCATTCGGCTCCTTAGCTAATCCGGTAATCCGTTAGCCACAGCACTATATGGCCAAGACATGCATCCCACGCCGGTACAAAAATGCAACACCGCCAGCACTTTGGTGACCCACAGATAACCCACTACAATGGCTCTCAATTGACCTCGATAATGGCAGGATTACACAGTTCACACTAAAAAAGAAACCAAACCACCCTTAAAACCCAAACCACACAATCAAGCGTGAGCAAGGGGTCAAGGGGACACCTGGTATCTAGGGACGTCACCAGTAATCATGGAAAACACACTTTAAAAAGACACCTACGACTTCCTTTATAGAGCCACTAATTCAGGAAAGTGAAATGCCCTTCATTCCGACTCCTCCGCCCAACTATGTGACTGCCACATAAGGATATCGGACAGTAATTGAGTTTATACAGCACCTCAGCCCACGTCCATCCTTTCCACAAAGAAAAATCCTGCACCTCCTCTGTGAATTCATCCATGGCCTTGATTTCTAGTGCTGATCCCCGACACAAGTGGGCGCCATATTTGCAATTCGATGCTGCAATCCCATGGTCATTAAGGGTGTAGTATCATGGTCCTTTCTTTATTCTCCCTCAGGTCATCATGTTCTTTAGAAACATGAACCGATGCTTGGACTCTGGGCTTGCGATGTAGGTAGAGTGGCAGGGCACAATAACCAGATTCTAAATATTTTTTTTAATGCAGTCTGAGGACCATTGACATAATTATTTCTGGCACCCGATATCACTGGATCCTGTTCCTGGAGCCACAGAAATTCGTTTTGTAGGGAAGGAGATGATAAACAATACTGTAATCAAGTGTTTCCACATGAAATAGTCTCACTAGTAAGGTTACTGGAACAGTTTGATGAGTGATGTGGCCATCACCTATTGGGCAAATGTCCACTGCAGTGATTTTTAATGGCATGGCACAGGGAACGAGAGGGACCTTGAAGTCCTCCACTACCCGGCAGTGGACTGGGTTGACTGCAGACCCTGAATCTATGAGGGGTGAGAAAGTTTGGTCAGAACATTGAACTTGTTGTAAATAAAAGACTGGAAGGGCACTGGCTCAGGCCCAATTAAGTGTTACAAGAATTTGGTTTCATGGGGCAGGTGGTGGAACGATGACCTTCTTGACCACAGTAAAAGCATAGGTGAAGCCAGAGGCATTTATGACATTCCCCGATGGTATCAGTGTTTTTCCCAGATTTTCCCAGAGTATTGTGATTACGAGTTCAGTACCTGCTCGTCGCTATTCCATACTGCTGAGGTGCAGTCCAACATCTTGCTGCAAGTCTCCGATTGGTGCGCAAAGTACACGTCACAATGGTCTGTTCATGATCTTCCAGTGATTATAACTTGGCCTTCTGATTGGAAGGTTGGATTTTGAGTCCCAGCACCAAGATGTTGCTGTATAAATTTATCAGAACGAGCACATTAATTCAGTATAAACCTGCACTACAGTCAGAGCTGCTGTTCTACAGAATTATTTAACACCTGGCAACCAATCAGGAAATACATTGTGGTTCCTGTGAATTAGCCATTCAGGCTCTGCTGAGAACCTGAGAATGTTCTTACAATGTCGATCTGTTTTAAATCCCCACTGAAATGTTATTATAGAAACAATAATGTTTTAGAAGTTTATTAAGTTTATAAACTAAATCTTTAAGCATTATATAAACCTGTGAACTCCCTCCAGCTAGTGCCATCAGCCTCTTGCAGAAGCTTGGCTTCAGAGGCCTCCTAGTCAGCTGTGTTTGGAAGGCAGCCTCACTGGATTAAAACTGAAGCACTACATGGTTGGTCACTTTATGACCCTGAATTAGAAGTCTTTGTGATCACTCTTTACACATCACTCTTGAGGGATCTATTCAGGGAAGGTTGACCTCAGGCATGGTCTTGAGGAGGCCTCCTCTGTTGGCCTCAGGCATAAACAGGTCATGTGAGGCCCAATGATCAGCCTCAGGTATGATCTTGGCTTGGTAGGTTGTCGTGTAATCTATAGGCTGGGGATCTTTGTAAGAGCCAAAATTTTGCCCCCCTGATTCCATAGCTTTCCTGCTTTCCATAGCTGTATTTGTCAATAATTTTATAATTTGCTATCATGTTTTTGGGATTGGTCTCTGATTTAAGGAAGCCACCAGCACACACTCACGGCCAGATTATCTCTTCGTTTCTCCATGGTTTTCCCTGAGAAATTCCCATCCTAACTCTCTTGGTACTTTAGCCAAATGTAAGTTCTAAAGATGCCACTTATCTAGAGTGTAAAACATGATGTAACGGGTGAATGTTGTCACTCAGTCTCACAGGCAGGGTTTCATAATTGCATAATTAATTTTTCTTTTTTGCTCAAGCACAAATGAGATGACATCATCAGCTGGCTCCATTAGATACATAATAACGTATCAGAAGATACATATTTAGTACAAGTGTTTGTGTAGGAGGTGCAAACGACAGCTTAGGACCAAATAAGGTCGCTTTCCAAGACCTGGTCTTGACCCTCCCATAACACCCCACCCCCACCCGGGGAATTCCCTCAACGATTTCCTACTCGAGCAAACATGAGTTGAAACTCTTAGAAAGTAAATCTTATTAATGAAGAAAGTAATTGATGGTCAGCAAATCCAGACAAACATTGTTCTCTCTTACCCGTTTATTGCTATTTTTAGAGACAAGCAGTATCGACGGATGCAGGACACTCACATAAAAGAGGTGGTTGATGGTCCCAAAGAACTACAGGAAATTGTTGTGTCTGGCTCACCGTAATCTGATGACATGGAACTTGGTTGATGAAATAAACACTAGAACCCTGAACATCTCATTTCTTAAGGTGCAGGCTATTTGTTGGTACCCTTCAAATAATGAAGACTACAGCAGGGGCAGATATTTTTCTTATAAACACCACAGTTATGGAACAACCTTCCAATTAGTGTTCGTGACTCAGACACAGTCTCAGTGTTTAAGTCGAGGCTGAAAACATATGTATGTAGTGGAGTCTTTAGTCAGTAGGTGTTTGTGAGGTAAAGGAGCAGATCTGGAGGATCATGGATATGGAGTGTTTGGTGAACTGGGATATTTGTATGCTGTCATCCCCTCACTCTCACACGTTCACTCAGGTTTGTTGATGGTGGTGTGGTGCAGCTCTTATTCAAGAGATCCTCATGTCTGTGTTTCCTTCTGGTTCTCCGGAGTAACACAGGAGCTTTAAGGATGGATTTGAACTTTAGTTAATGTCAAAAGTCACCATCGCTGCACCTCAACATCATTTATCTGTAATAAATAGACATTGGCAGTGGTGTGTGTAGATGTTGTGTGAGATCATTTTGATTAAACTTTCAGGTCTTTCTAATTTTAGATGAGACCTGCAGATAAGCTTCCTGTGATATATTTGATCTCTTACTCAAAGTGGAACTTTCTATCACACACACACACACACACACACACACACACACACACACACACACACACACACTCCTGAAACAGCTATATAAACTGAACGGAATCTGCATTAATATCATTCTGTTCACATTGTGACCATCATCAACATCACCATCATCACCATCATCAGTCATGATTTCTCGAGGTCTACTGCTTGTTCTGCTGGTTCTCACCTGCCTTCAGTCTTTTACAACGGCCCAGAGTAAGAAAACTTTACTTTTGTAATGATTATTATTATTATTATTATTATTATTATTATTATTATTAATAGTATTTGCTGTAGTAATAATAGCAGCAGTAACAGGTTATAAAAATATTCAGTGTTTACAGTAAAATACTGAGTGATGAAGCAGTGTGATGAAGACAAGTTACTGTTACAGTCTGAAGTTGATTATTTTCCCAAGATTTTTTATTTTATCTAAACCACAGCATTATTTTAGCATTATAATATTTGATGTTTTCTTCCATTTAAAAAAACAAAAACAAAAAAAAAAAACAGTGCTGACACTGGTGACTTCTTCCATCCTTTTCACATAAAAAAAATATTTTTAGAAAAAACATCACCATATCAAAAATTACAGACAATTATCCAGAGCGACTTACAACTGAGCAGGGGAGGGTTTTAGGGCTGTGCTCAAGGGCCCAGCAGTGGCAGGGGGATTTGAACCTGTAATCTTCTGATCCAAAGCCCAATGCCTTAACCACTGAGCTACCACTTCCCGTTACACGTTTCTAAGATGTTTCTGCTTTAGACACGTATGAGAACGAGCGGATTAATTCAGTATAAACATGAACTACAGCAACAGATACATCAGACCTGCATTTTATACTGAATATAAAAGTGTTTCATATCTTATTATTGAACATTTAATCACAGAACTGAATGTGGAAATGTTTTTTTACAGGTGTAAATGTACCAGACTCATGCTGCTTCAGTTACCACAATAATCCAATCCCTATCAGAGTCATTACAGGGTATAAAGTAACAGACCGTCACTGTTCAAAACCTGGAGTCGTGTAAGTTTTCACCTCCTCATTGTTCTTTTAATTCATTGTAATGAATAATAATAAAAAGTGATCATTTTCATGTGCATTATTATTGTATAATTGTGTGTAATATAATATAACTGTATATAATGGTGGAGGTTTGGAGTGTGTGTGTGTGAGATTTTCTGATTTTATTGCAGTTCTACACTGATGTACATCTTCTCTCTAATCTGCAGCTTTACCCTGATGAACAAGCGTCAGGTGTGTGTAGATCCTGAACACGAGTGGGTGCAGAACCACATGAAAAAAATCGACGAGATCCTGAACAAATTTGAATTGAGTGTTTAAATCATTTATAAAATGAGTAATGCATATTCATACAAAATAACTTTTTATGATTTTTGAGCAGAAAGAATCTATTACATCTAGTAAATCTTCTCAATAGTACTTCCTGCTACCATTCCTTCTTTTTCTTCATTCTATAAGTAATGTGAATTTTCTAATCAGACACAATACAGTTAAAGACTTTGATTATGTTCAACATAAACCTGTAAAAGAATTAATGTGAATAAATAATGACTGTATTATAAGATGTTATTGTGTATTGTTTATTTCTGTGTATTAATGTAGACACAGTAAAGGTTGTGTAAGTGGACGTCTATATAATATATATATATATATAATAAATCACATATATAAAGTCACATGTGGTGTTTAGGGGGATTCATTCAAGCTTCATTTGAGAGTCAATACAATAATACATTATGTCCATCTGAAACACAGATCAGTCCCCCACCATCCCCCCTTCACAACCAGGAAATAGTAACTCAGTGGTTGGACTTTTGATCAGAAGGTTCTGAGTTCAAATCCCAGCCCCACCAATCAGCAACTGCTGGCTCACATTTACTCAATTGGATGAATGGGAGATAAGTGACTCTTAAATAAGTTAATTTTAGAAAGAATCAAACAGAAGTGTGTGGAATCATAATGTAGAATAAGAGTTTATAAAACAGCCCCAGCACAGAAAAATGTCCACAAATTATTTGGGATCTGAAATAATCTACACATTAGTGAGCTGCTTGAGTCATATTTACTGATTCACTACAAACAGACTGAATTTACATCACATAGAGTTTCCTTTCAGGAACTCGTGCTGCGTCGAAACACTTTGGAAATGCCCATATGTTGTTCATGCTCTGAATCATGTGTAAAATCTGGCCAATAGGCAGTCGTGACGTCATTGGCGGGCAACGTCGCGCAAACCAGGAAGCTACAAAATGGGAGCACGATAGAAGCGACATCAGTTTCTGTTGGTCTGGTAAGCGCTTTGTGTGTGATTCTGTGCAACATGGCTAAAGCAAGCTTCCGCATGTGTGTTCCTCTTTGCCCCTGTTTCATTACGGGGGAGACACGCATGAACTTTGTGTAGTTTGCTTGGAAGTGGAGCATGCTCAGTATATTCTGTAGCCGCATGGCTATTCGCACAATCCACTCCCGGAGATCACTCTTCGAGGAGAGTGATCTTCCTCACGTCTCTGGTCCCGCTCTCACTGAGGCGAAGCGGCACTGAAGGTCATGGGGCTTGGATGATTCCTCTCTAGCCTCCCCTGCCGGGCCGAGCTCCCGCTGAGACGGGCCTTGCTTCTGGTGTGCGTGACGCGGTGCTCCGAATCTCTTCCTCCGAGGAGGAAGAATTTTCGGATGCTAGCGGGCCCACGGACTCCTCACAGCCTCACTCTGTTCCAGGAGCTCCTGGATGTAGTGACACGAGCCACGAGCCTGACAAAAAGCATGCTGGAAGAGCGTTTCCTGCATCCCACATCACAGCCTCTGACCTGGGGCCTACCATTTTTCCCCGACCTGCATACTCAAATGAAGACCCCATTTGCAACATGCGCCCTTCCCCTGCGTTTGCTATACGCAAATGTAGTGGGGTTCAAGAATTGCGGCTCTGGGGAGATGCCCAGGATTGCGGAGACGCTTGCTGGCTATCTCTCCACAGGTGTTGCATTGCTGAAGGCCCTGGTGTTGCCTACAAGTCTTTTGAGAGCCACTCTGGCTTTTGTAGGCAGGACCTAAGCATCAGCAGGTCAGGCGGCAGGATGCCTTCACACTATGGGTATGTTCCAGGCATACCAAACCGATCTGATGCAAGAGCTGGATGAGGGATTTAATTCTGGGGCTGATGAGAAGTTACGTTGTGCCACGGAGCTAACCCTTCGAGCCACCAAGGAAACAGGCCTGCTTGGGAAGCAAATACAGCTGCAGGGGATCTCCCTTGTTGTTCTGAAAGGGTCAGTAGCTAGCCTCGAGGGGCTGGCTCCACGATCAGACTTCCTGGGCAGAGGAGGAGGCCAGGCTCCCCTCTCACGGGCTCCCTCCAATCATGTGGAAATTTCGCTGGAAATTCGCTGCGGATGGAGGAGACCCGCTGCCTCTCAGGAGGCTCTAATGGCTGCCAGGCACTACTCCAGCCGCTCTGGGTGGGTTGGTCAGAGGCCAGCCTCGAGAGGCTGGTTCCACTAAGAGATTTCCTGGCAGCTTGGGAAGGCCTGCTAGACGTATCTCATGGGTCCTGCACATAGAGAGGTGCTACTAGATTCAGTTTGGGTCATGTCCCTCCATGGTTCAGGAACAGGCTCAAGTCCTGGAACAGGAAGTGCGCACCCTCCTAAGGAAAGGGACCATCAGGGTGGTTCCTTCCTTGGTCAGAGAGTCAGGCTACTACAGCCAGTACTTTGTTGTTCCTATAACTTATAATCTTTTTGAGCAATATCTACTTTAAATAAAAAGCATCTTTTTAAAGATATTTAAATTGTGTTTGTAGCCCACTTTTATCAGGAACTGTTAACATTTAAATTTAGGTAAGGCTATTTAGCTGTGAGTCCCAAATTCTTAGAGGTTAATTTCAGAGCTCTGATAGTACTACATGTTTATTCAAGGTTTTTCCAAACTACTGAACTATTTATTAAGTGTGTGTGCAAATTCTTTACTGCCCCTGTGGTGGTGGTCAGCATGTTCTGCTGCAGTTTGTTCTCTGCACCAGTGCACTCGAGCTGTACATGCTGTAGGTGAAAGACACATATGAGTTTCCTGTGTGATAAAACTGTTTCCTCTTGACACTTGTATCCTCAACAGCCTTCATCCTTTCATTTACTTAGTGCTTTTCCACCATCAGCTATGTTCTCCAACAGTCATTTGGTTCTGCCGGTTCTACTGGTGACCACCTGCTTTCATTCCAGAACAACGGCCAAAGGTAAGTTTTACAAAATCTGCTCACTTTGTCCAGTTTTAACACAGAGACTGAAGTGTTTTTTTTTTTTTTTTTTTTTCTTCCTTTTTTCTACCACAGATGAACTCATGAATCAGTTTTGTCTAAACACTGATTCACCTGTACACATGGATTCCTCAACACTACAGGGTCACGGAATCTCGACAACTTTTTCTGATTTTGCTGCAAGAAATCAACAGGATCACACAAAACAACCACACATCATACAATCATGTGGACACTCAGGTATGTGATGTGTATCTACAATAAACAGATATGAACAACATTAAATGTACTAAGTAATTTTAGCACTTGATGTAAAAGCAAAGAAAACATTTACCAGAGTGTAAAAACATGATGTAATGTGTAAACGTTGTGACTCACAGACAGGTTTTTTCTTTTTATAATTATTTTACATCTTCTTGCTCGAACATAAATGAGATGACGTCTTCAGCAGGCTCCATTAGATCAGAATTCAAATGTTCAAAAAGACTAAAAATAAATCCAGAAATGTCAATTTCCATTGGGTGTGTGTGTGTTTGCTGATTCACGATAGAAGGCTTTATTTGTCAAATATCCAAAATGAAATGACTTTTCCACATTATATATATATTGTATGTGTGTGTGTGTAGGAGGTGTAAAAGGCAGCTCAAGACCAATAAGCTTGCTTTCCAAGACCTGTTCTTGACAACCCCAAAACACCCTACCCCTATCCGCCCATGCCAGGGAAATCCCCTCAACGATTTCCTACTTGAACAGACATGAGTTGAAACCGTCCGTAACATTTTAGACAAAACCCCTTTTATTGCTATTTTAGAGACAAAAGTATCGAGGGGTGCAGGACACTCACACGAAAGAGGAGACGACCCAATCAATGTTCCCAAAGAACTACAGGAAATTGTTGTGTCTGGTTCAACATATAAATAAACACTAGGCCCCCTAAAATCCTGTTTCTAAAGGTGCAGGCTATTTGTTGGTACCTCAAATAATGAAGACTACAGCAGGGGCAGAGCTTTCTCTTATAAACCCCACAGTCATGGAACAACCTTCCAATTAGAGTTTGGGACTCAGACACAGTCTCAGTGTTCAGGTTCAGGTTGAAAACATATTTATTTAGTGGACTTTTAGTCAGTAGGTGTTTGTGAGGTAAAGGAGCAGATCTGGAGGGATCATGGATATCAAGTGTTTGGTGAAGAGGGATATTTGGATGCTGTCGTCTCCTCATACATTCACTCAGGTTTGTTGACGGTGGTTTGGTGGCGTCTCTTATCCCAGAGATCCCTCATTTATGTGTTACCTACTGGTTTTCCGAATTAAGGAACTTTATAGATGGATTTGGACTGTAGTTAATATCAACAGTCTGCTACACTGACTCAGGACTACAGTTTGCATTTGATCACCATCACTGCAGGTTCCCTCTTGAGTCTGGTTACTTTCAAGGTTTCTCCTTATGCCATCCCAGGCTTCTTTAAGACAATGTCCACTGTTAAAAGCACTATACAAAAAATAAATGTAATTGAATTATTGGCTGGAAATTCACAGTGATGTGTGTAGATGTTGTGTGAGATCATTTTGATTAAACTTTCAGTTCTTTCTTATTTTAGATGAGACCTGCAGATAAGCTTCCTGTGATATATTTGAGCTCTTACTCAAAGTGGAACTTTCTATCACACACACACACACACACACACACACACACACACACACACACACACTCCTGAAACAGCTATATAAACTGAACGGAATCTGCATTAATATCATTCTGTTCACATTGTGACCATCATCAACATCACCATCATCACCATCATCAGTCATGATTTCTCGAGGTCTACTGCTTGTTCTGCTGGTTCTCACCTGTGATATATTTGGTTTCGTACTCAAAGTGAAAATTTATTTGACACACACACACACACACACACACACCCTCCTAAAACAGCTATAAAAACTGAAGGGCATATTTGCATTAATATCGTTTTGTTCATATCGAGACCATCATCACCATAAACATCACCATCATCACCATCATCAGTCATCCTGCTGGTTTTCACCAGTCTTTTACAATGGCCCACAAGAAGATCAAATTTACATTTGTCATTTAAATATTATTATTATTTATAGTTTTTATTGTAGTAAACTGCATTTTATACTGGATATAAAAGTGTTTCATATCTTATTATTAGTCACGGATAGACCAAGCTTCAGAAACCAAGAGTAACACAGAATGTCTTTTATTGTTTAAACGTACATAGATAAGAGAGGTGACTGGAGCAAATGGTACACTTAACCCTCTGGAGTCTGAGGGTGTTTTTGGCATGCTTTTTGACATGCTCTTACATTTGGTTCTTTTTAGTTGCTTTTAAAATATATTATTGGCAAAAGACTTATTACACTGTATTCAGCACAAACTGTGGTTTATTTAAAATTGCATCAGAAATCCCTTTGCCACTTTTGAAAGCAGTTCCTGTTCCAGTGAAGACACAGGTGAACATCGCATGCCATGCATTTCCATGGTGTTTTGTGGTGCTTACTGTAAGAAATGATTCCTATTCAGTTGTATTTCCACGCTTCACCACTAGAGGCAGACATACAGTTTACCAAGCAATGACAAGCTCATGGTAGTTAGTGTTAGCTTTGTATGCTACCATCCTCTCATCCACGGCTAAATGTCTTCTAGGATGATAAATTGCTTTGCATGTCTTACGGATTGTGTCCATAAGCGGTTTCACTCTGAACAGACGGTCATGTTCAGATGTGCCCCTCTTTCTGTCATTATTCTTTGTCTGCATCTGGGTGACTCATGTGTACATTCCACAAAATTTCCTGTATCTGTCCCTTGACATAATTGTTGCTGGAAAGGGAACTGTGAAAATTCTGCTCTGTCACCAGTAGTCTATGATGGAGGGCAACTTAAAATAAGAGCCCAATGTAGCGATACATCTCACTCACGGTTACATCGCTCCATTTGTATTTGCGTCACTTGGCTATTGACTTGGCAGCTTGAGCATTTGTGTTGTGGCACAGAGTTGACACAACACTCTCTGAAAAAAACAATATAAATAGACTAAATGGAGAATAAGAGTCAGAAGACATCAGTTGAGGTCCAGGTTTATGTGCGGGCAGGAATCGCAGAGTCTGTGGAACTGTGTCGTTATCTGTCTGATCCTTCCATGACATGGTAGACTGTCTGTGTGCTGCCTTTGCCCTTTTTGGAGCAGGTGCTTGATCACATCTGTTTATGAAAGACACACACACACACACACACACACACACACAGACACATGAACATCACTGATTGTGACATTGGTAAAGTTGTTTGCATATGTCATACAATGCAAACTAAATTCAAACTAAATATAATTTAGGAAAATATAAAATATGTACTTACTCAGGATGATTCTCGGTCGAACTCAAAATGTAGCGACACCTGCATGGCCTGGTGTGAGTTTCCAGTGAAGGCAGGGGTGATGCAGCCACACTCCTAAAAATAATCAAACAATATATTTTAGGATGATGAATACACTTGAACAATATATATTTGTTAGCATGCATTGTACATATAGCATTTACACCTCAGCATTCCGGAACATCTCTGCTAGCTAACACTACATAACAGCCTTTCAGGATGATCAGTGACACTAACCAAAACTGAACTGAGGCTAAAATCTAACTTTATATAACATCAACAATATTTAGGGCATACAATCACAAACAGTTAATGTTACAAATGAGCAGATATTGGCGGATATTTGTTGTAACATTAAAAGGCAATGCTGACAAAAGCTAGGCAGAGATGTCTACAAACAATTTAAATTTTTATGATCAGAATGTAAGACTAAATAACTTACTCATCGTAGCAAATTGATGGAAAGTTCTCGCTCTTCAAAATGCAAACGCTCCTCGTCGGAATCGCAATCTTCTTCGGATGAAAAGGTAAATTCTTCATTACTGTCCAAAACCATCTGAAGAGCTTCCTGTCAGGGATTCCCCTGCCACGCCCCCCTCGGCAGCTGTCAGAGATTTCCCTGCCACGGCCCCCTCAGTAGCTGTCAGAGATTCCCCTGCCATGCCCCCTTCAGTAGCTGTCAGAGATGCACCCTGCCACGCCCCCCTCAGTAGCTGTCATGGTTCCTCGTTATCCCGTGCCTGCCTGAAACGACTGACAGCTGTGGCTCGTTACGGATCAGACTATATAGACTCACGTTCTCGAGTCACAGGCTGTCGGTTCTTGAATGTCATGCTGGTGATTTCCCGTGGCTGCTCGACCGCCAGCATTCCCCGCTGGTTCCGTTTCCCAACCCCGTTCCGTGGTGGACTACTCTTGGCCATAGGAGGTTTACTTACGTTTTGCTTTCCGTTGGACTTAAACTTCCGTTGTGGATTACTCGTCTCGAGCGGATATCTTAGGTTGCTTCTCTCCTCGGCATATGTGAGTGTTGTTTGGTTGAACTGTTTTCAATAAACCATGATTGACTTACTTCCGCTTCCGCGTCATGGTCGTCAGCCTGACACTTCCTCACCGGTGTAGGTGACGTTTGGGACGCTGGCGGCGAATCAGACTCCAGAGGGTTAACTGTGGGCTTCCAGTGAAATGTTGCCAGGAGCATGACAGCACAGGGAACAGAGCAGTAGGTAGTCCTACTGGAGTGATGTATGGTAGTAACCTGTAGATCAGACCGTGAGTGAAGGAGAATAGGGACCCTTTAAAGGGGACGGGTAAATGGAGGAGGGGTGTAGGTGATTTGTAGGAGGAGAGGATGAGTAATAGTGTGAGTATTGGAGTGAGGCATGACTGGTTTGTAGGAGGAGAACAGGTGTAGGTGATTTGTGACATGACCCCCTCCTCCAGGAGCGGCTCCTGACGCATCAATCCCACCTTTGCCAGGGGGCCAGGGCACTCCAAGGAAGGCCTCGCAACCCATCCAGGGTGGGTGGAGGAGGTCTGTTGGAGGGAAGTGTTGGACAGGCATGCAAAATCTGCTGCATGAGTAAGGTCAGGTGTAACCCAGCCATTTGGGAGGCACAAGCGAGTGCACTCTTAGTGCTGGTCCCAAGCCCGGATAAATGGGGAGGGTTGCGTTAGGAAGGGCATCCAGCGTAAAATGTGCCAAATCGAATATGCGGATCACGAATAAGAAATTCATATCAAATCGGTCGAGGCCCAGGTTAACAACGGCCGCCACAGGTATTGTTAGCCGACAGGGTACCGGGCTACTGTGGAAATCGGGCTACTGTTGGCCGAAAGAGGAAAAGGGGAGGAGGAAGACATCTACAGAGACAGCAGGGAAAGGAGAAGTGTAGGAGAGTGGCGGTTATGATATTGTGATTTATCGTGAGAGTAGTGAGCAGGTTGAGAAGAGCCTGAAGAGATGGAGGTATGCGCTGCAGAGAAGGGGAATGAAAGTCAGTAGGAATAAGACCGAGTACATGTGCATAAATGTAAACAAGGGCAGTGGAGTGGTGCGGTTACAGGGAGAAGAGGTGGAGAAGTTAAAGGAGTTCAGGTACCTGGGGTCAACGGTGCAAAGTAATGGAGAGTGTGTTAGAGAAGTAAAAAAAAGAGTGCAGGCAGGGTGAAGTGGGTGGAGAAGAGTGATAGCAGGAGTGATTTGTGATAGTAGGGTATCTGCAAGAATAAAAGGGAAAGTTTATAGGACTGTGGTGAGACCTGAGATGTTGTATAGATTAGAGACAGTGGCATTGAGTAAAAGACAGGAGGCGGAGCTGGAGGTAGCAGAGATGAAAATGTTAAGGTTTTTGTTGGGAGTGATAAGGATGGACAGGATTAGAAATGAGTTTATTAGAAGGACAGCCCATGTAGAATGTTTGGTGATAAGGTGAGGGAGGTGAGATTGAGATGGTTTTGACATGTGCAGAGGAGGGACATGAGTTATATTGGTAGAAGAATGCTAAGGATGGAGCCACCAGATAGAAGGAAAAGAGGAAGGCCAAGGAGGAGGTTCATGGATGAGGTGTTCATGTAGGTAGTTCGTGTGAAAGAGGCAGATGTAGAGGACAGGGTGGTATGGAGTCGGATGATCCGCTGTGGCGACCCCTAATGGGTGCAGCTGAAAGAAGAAGAAGAAGAGTAAGGTCAGGTGCCAGTGGCAGACACCGCAGAATTTGCTGCAAACTGCCACTGGGTGAAACACCTTCCAGGCCAGGAAAGGTCTGAGGCAGAGCGGCACCCTCAGCGGGACTCTTGAGCATGGTGGAACCCTAGGTGGGACTATGGAGCCTTGTCCTAGATCTGGGGAGGGGGGATCGGCTGCCTCGTCCGGGCTCGGGGGTGGAGCAATGGCCTTGTCCGGGCTCGGGGGCGGAGCGGCATGCCCAGAAAAAAACCCAGGCGGTGCTACACCCCCAGTGGAACTCAAGAACTGAGCAGCATCCCCAGTGAGGAACTACGGCTGGGCAATGCCCCCAGTGGGGCTTGAAGACTGGGTATGTACTCAGTGGGGCTTGGATACTGGGGATTTGGTAGGCTGCAGGAATAGCCAAACTGGGGCCTTCCCGGAGCGGTGGAGGCTGTAGTGGTGGTTGGCCGTTGCAACACCAAACACCTATGGGAAGTGCCTGGTAAAACGGGAGTATGCGCTGATGATGTCCCAATTGACGGTCCACATTGCACAGGGATATAATAGAACCTTCCAGTCTGTAGCGAGATTAGGAACACAACATTGGAGTGTTCTGTGGGGAATCTGGCAGGTTTCATTGCGACGTAGAGACTGATGTGTTGCAGGAAGCTGCTGCACTCGGGCACTTTGCTGGAGTAGGAAGCCAGAAATGCCATTGGGCTGAGCGGTGTAGCCACGCTAGCATGCGCTGGAGCCAGTGCGGATGCCTCCTGGAGAGCGGCGATGAGTACCTTGAACGGACCTGTGATTGGAGCGGGTCGGGGATCCATTAAGGTAGGTTTTTAGGTCCGATCTTCTGGAAAGAGGCTTAATGAGACTGTGAGTATTTGAGGGAGGTGTGGCTGGTGGCTCCCTGACATTATTAAACATTTAATCACAGAACTGAATGTGGATTGTTTTTTTACAGGTGTAAATGTAAATGTACCAGAAACTTGCTGTTTCTGTTACCACAATAATCCAATCCCTATCAGAGTCATTACAGGGTATAAAGTAACAGACCGTCACTGTTCAAAACCTGCAGTCATGTAAGTTTTCACCTCCTCATTGTTCGTTTTATTTGTTGTAATGAATAATAATAAAAAGTGATCATTTTCATGTGCATTATTATTGTATAATTGTGTGTAAAATAATATAACTGTATATAATGGTGGAGGTTTGGAGTGTGTGTGTGTGAGATTTTCTGATTTTATTGCAGTTCTACACTGATGTACATCTTCTCTCTAATCTGCAGCTTTACCCTGAAGAGCAGCCATCAGGTGTGTGTAGATCCTGACCGCAAGTGGGTGCAGAACCACATGAAAAGAATTGACCAAATACTGAATGAAAGACTGATCAAACCTCAATAAAGTGTTTAAATCCTGATTTGAGTTTTCTAATAAAACACCAATACAGTAAAAGACTTTGATTTTATTAAACAAAAACCTGTAAAAGAAATAAAATCAATAAATAATGACTGTATTATAAGATGTTATTGTGTATTGTTTATTTCTGTGTATTAATGTAGACACAGTAAAGGTTGTGTAAGTGGACGTCTATATAATATATATAAAATAAATCACATATATAAAGTCACATGTGGTGTTTAGGGGGGGTTCATTCAAGAATACATTTGAGAGTCAATAAAATAATAAATAATGTCCATCTGCAACACAGATCAGTTCCCCACCATTTCCCCTTCACAACCAGGAAATAGTAACTCAGTGGTTGGACTTTTGATCAGAAGGTTTTGAGTTCAAATCCCAGCCCCACCAATCAGCAACTGATGGCTCACATTTACTCAATTGGAGGAATGAGAAATAAGTGACTCTTAAATAAGTGAATTTTAGAAAAAATCTAACAGAAGTGTAGAATCATAATGTAGAATAAGAGTTTAGAAAACAGCCCCAGAAAAATGGCCACAAATAATTTGGGATCTGAAATAATCGACACATTAGTGATCTGCATGAGTCATATTTACTGATTCACTACAATCAGACTGAATTTACATCACCTAGAGTAGTAAACAAAATGATAAATGAAATCTTTTAGGAGAGGATCCTGATCAGGTCATGTGATGCCCTGCAATCAGCATTAGGCTTGATCTTGGCTTGAAAGATCCTCAGGTAATACACAAAAAAAATTAAAATTTTGATTTTGATTTTGTTCAAACAGTGAAATGATACAAGAAGAACCTTATCCAATGCTGTTTTCAGGTTTGGAGTTCCACAGGCTTTCCATAGCTGTCATTGTCAATCCTTTTATACTTTGCATGTTTTGGAATTTATCTTAGTAGAACCCTGTCTAGGAAAGACAAGAAGAACATTAGTGGAGTGAAATAAATGCCTTTCAGTATGTGAAATAGATATAGATCAATCTTTTTATAACCTTTTAAATGTTTTTGCTCGAACAAATATGAGAACGTCTTCAGCATGTTCTATTACATCAGTACTCAATGGTCAGAGTTCACTCAGAGTCCAAAGACTAAAAAAACCCCAGAAATGTCAATTTCCAGTGCAGGCGTGTGTGTGTGTGTGTGTGTGTGTGTGTGTGTGTGTGTGTGTGTGTGTGTGTTTGCTGATTCATGAAAGAAGGCTTTGTTTGTTAAATAGCCACCGTGGAAGCATGAAGTTATTTCTCCCACCACATACTCGAGCTTGTTCGGAAGTTGAGGTCTGTGGTGGCATAATACACCACAGAGTTCAGCAGGTCTCGAGAAATTTCGTTTATAAATGAGTGGAACACCACTGGCGTGAGGGTGAGGCCAAAGAGCATGATCCAGTACTCATAGTGTCCCCTTGTGGTGTGGAATGCAGTTTTCCATTCATCACCGTGTTTAATCCTTACCTTTAATCCGTAACATGTAGGTGCTGCTAACGTCCAGTTTACCAAGGATATCGGACTGTAATAGAGTTTAAACAGCATCTCAGCCCACCGTCCTTCCTTTCCACAAAGATTAATCCTGCTGCAGCTGGTGATGTGGAGGCACAAATAAAACCCACAGCCTCCTCGATGTATTAATTTATGACCCTGATTTCTGGTGCTGATTGGAGTACAGTGGTACCTCAACATAGGAGTGTCCTGACATACGAGTTTTTGAGATACGAGCGGTCACTCGGTCGATTTTTGCTTTGATACACGAGCAAAAACTTGAGATACGAGCTCGAGACGCCGCTGCTAGATGGCGAATCGAAGCCAAAAAGCGAAGATTGTGACGAAAATTAAGATAGTGTTGCATTAGAGGAAAATGAGAGTGTAACCCTGCGAATCTATCTTCATAAAAACAAGGAAAGTGGTATGCATCGGCTAATGTTGTCCATCTCATTATTCCACGAGCATGAACTAATGAGTTGTTACGCTGCTGCCTGGAAAAGTTTAAGCGGATAAGTAACAATAAGCAAAGAAGAAAAAGTAAAAATTGTAAAGTTTAGGGATACCTAGTGTGCAGGAGTGATTAGTAAAAAACGAGTTTTCCCTCTGCCTCCGCTTATCGCCTCTACCACCAATTTGCTTTGAAATACGAGTAATTTGACATACGAGCAAGGTTACGGAACGAATTAAACTCGTATGTTGAGGTACCACTGTATACCTGACACTGAGGGGGCACCATATTGGAAACCAAATTGATGCTACAGTCCCATGGTCATTGAGGGGGTAGTATCATTGTCTTTTCTTTATTCTCCCTCAGGTCATCATATTCTTTAGAAACATGAACTGATGCTTGGACTCGGGGCTTGCGATGTAGGTAGAGTGGCATGGCACAATAACCAGATTCTACATATAGTTTTTAATGCAGTCTGAGGACCATTGACATAATTCTTTCTGGTGCCACGAAATCACTGGATCCTGTGCCTGAAGCCACAGAAATTCTATAATGATAGGTTTGGTAAGGGAGGAGGTCACAAACAATACTGGTGTTTCCACATGAAATAGTTCCACTAGTAAGGTTACTGGAACAGTTTGATGAATGAGGTGGTCAATCAGTTATTGGGCGGATTGGTGGACTGGGTTGAATGCAGACCTGAATCTATGAGGGGTGAGAAATGCCCATTTGGTCAGAACATTGAAGTTGTGCAGTTACTAAAAGACTGGAAGAGCACTGGCTCAGGCCCAAGTTAGTGTTACAAGAATTTGGTTTCATGGGGCAGGTGGTGGAACCGATTGGGGCAGGTGGTCTCCGATTGGTGCACAAAGTACACGTCACACTGGTCTGTGCATGATCTTCCAGTGATTATACCATGGCCTTCTGATTGGAAGGTAGTAATTTCAAATCCCAGGACCAAGATGTTGCTGTATAAATTATACATTTAACGAGCGCATTAATTCAGTATAAACCTGCAATACAGTCAGAGCTGCTGTACTACATAATTGATTAACACCTGGCAACCAAGCAAGAAATATATTGTGGTCCATGTGACACAGCCATTCAAACTGGGCTGAGAACCTGAGGATGTTTTTGCAATCAGGATTTGTTTAAATCCCCAGTGAAATGTTATTATAGTAACAATAATGTTTTAGAAGTTTAGAAACTAAATCTTTAAGTATTATATAAACCTGTGAACCCCCTCCAGCTAGTGCCATCAGCCTCTTGCAGAAGCTTGGCTTCAGAAGCCCCCTAGTCAGCTGTGTTTGGAAGGCAGCCTCACTGGACTCAAACTGAAGCACTGCACGGTTGGTCACTTTATGACCCTGAATTAAAAGTCTTTGTGATCATTTTTCACACATCACTTTTGAGGGATCTATTCAGGGAAGGTTGACCTCAGGCATGGTCTTGTGAGGCCAATGGTCAGCCTTAGGCATGATCTTGGCTCGGTAGGTCGTCATGTCATCAATAGGCTGGGGATCTTTGTGAGAGCCAAAATATTGACCCCTGATTCCTTCGGTGACCTGGAATTCAGTCCAATGGCAAGTTCAAACATTAAACTGGCACAAAACAAACTTTATCCAGTGCTGTATGTCCGGTTTGAAGTTCCACAGGCTTTCCATAGCTGTTATTGTCAATCCTTTTATAATTTGATATCATGTCTTTGGAATTTCAGTAGAACCCTGTGTAGGAAAAACAAGACAAACAATAGTGGAGTAAAAACATGTTTTTTGAGCAAAGCTGCCTGCTTTTAAGAGTGTGTGTGTGTGTGTGTGTGTGTGTGTGTGTGTGTGTGTGTGTGTGTGTGTGTGTGTGTGTGTGTGTGTGTCTCCTTGGGTTATCCAGGATAAATTCCTGCCCTAACTCTCGTTACGTTCGACTTTACTTTTGATCTCCCAGTCTTGAGTCTCTCAGCAGATGCCTCACCCTAACTCTCGTTACTTTCGGCTTGATTCTCTCAGTCTCAGAGTTCCCCGGACCTGCGATCTCACCTGTTTTTGTATTTTGTTTGTTTTTTGATCAAACACATGAGATGATGTCTTCAGCTGGCTCCATTAGATCAGCATGCACATATTGACATACCAGAAGACAGAGTTTACGCTCATGGATTGATTAAAGAAATTAATTACCCTAGAGAATTCCAACTCCCACTGTAGGTTTGTGTGGTTGCTGATTCATAGAAGAAGGTTTGCCAAATACACACTGTAGCATTATTTATGTATTTATTTCCACAGACGCCAGATGAAAAGGAATTTGAAGTCAGGGTCCAGATACCAAAATCCTAAGGCCCAAATCAGGCCCAAACACATCAGGACACTTTCGTCTGGCCCACACACCGCATGAAATGATGACACTTGGGTGGTCTCCTCAAGTTTGGCTGATTTGGGTTAAATATAGGACAAAAGACGACCGACAATAAAGTCAGCCAACAATAAAACAAACCAACCAGAACTGGCCCAAATCTGGCCCAGATCCAACACCTTGTTCTGGCCCACATATCGTACTGGATGAAATCTATTTGGCAAATTTGGGCCACAAGTAACACCAAAGAACTGCAGACCATCATCTATAAAGCAAATGAAATGTTACAACTGGTGATCCAGAAATATTTAGAAAATATATACATTTATAATTTATATATTTATTAATATTGGCATAGTAGAGGTTCCCTGGTGGTCTAGTGGTTAGGATGCGGCGCTCTCACCTCTGCGGCCCGGGTTCAATCCCCGGTCAGGGAACCAACCCCAGCCATTAGGGTTGCACAAGCCTTAGTGCCGGTCCCAAGCCCAGATAAATGGGGAGGGTTACGTTAGGAAGGGCATCCAGCATAAAAACGTGCCAAATCGAACATGCGGAGGGTCTGCTGTGGTGACCCCTAATTGGAGAAGCCGAAAGAAAGTTTATTAATATTGGCATAGAATATCCAGTACTTTATAACATTTACAAAACAAAACTTTATTACATCACATTACCAATCCAACAATGGCAGCATGCCCCCCCAAAAAAACAGACCATGTTTATTTGGCAGTGCAAAGGTCCAAAAAACCCACCTCTAACAAAGTGAAGACTATAACAACCTTGTCAACAGGAACTAACAGAACATTTATTGACCTCCTTGGCGTAGAATGGCCATCAACGCCATGGCTATTCTGTACGCCTGTATTAGAAAACACAAGAAAACATAAATGAAATAACATCACATTACTGCACCTTTTTAAATAATTCCTTTATATAATCAATAATAAATAATCAATCTCTGTCACCCTTTCAGTCTCTTTTTCCGTTTACAATTTGTGCACTGTTTGCCACAGGAAGTGACAGTAATGTTTACATAAAAGAAATAAATGCTTGCTAATTTTACAAAATATATATAATGTTTGTTCCTTTTCTGTTTTGGGTTTTGTGTATTTGCTTACAGACATTGTGCTCCATTTTGGGACTTGTGTACTGTTGTTTCCATCATTGAAATATTGTTCTCACAAATACGTTTTTGGTTTGTTTGTTTGCACTTCAAGGAACAGGAAGTTAAATGTACAGTTTCTCCCAAATTCAAAAGAAATGGATTTGCCCCTAATTTCCGTTTTTGTTTTGACATACATATCACAGTGTACTGTATAATACATGGATAAATCATGGTTAGTTGTAAACAATTTTATTTTTACAATTGCAGCGTGTATGCTAGCTTGCTAATCTTCTGAATTATCATTAACTCTAATATCACATAGCATGCAGATTCCAAAATGATAAAACAAAACGATCGCCAACATAAAACCACATTTAACCTTGACCTTTTTGACTCTCCCTGATTTTGCCAAAAGTGGCCTACATTTGGTTGGCACTATTTGGGTCATATTTACTATTTTTTAGCATCACATTTGGATTACACATTCGAAATCCAACATTACAGCCACTGAGAGACTCTGCAACTCGATGTTGAAACAAGTTTGGCGCGGTTATAGAAACTGCACCACACTGGCCTCACTGATGTATTTACTTAAACAGAATGTTTGTTTTTATTTCTCACTGATGTTGATGTAGGATTTTATGGCCGGGGTCTTCCATAATAAAGTGAAGGTTAAAACCTTTTTAAGAAATGATCTCAAATCTGCCTAAAGTGCTGGAAACTTGAGATCTCAGTTATTCTGGATGTTAAACCATGACCAGGCTTGTGCATGTAGATTTGTGTATTAGAGCAAATATCATCCGTTTTTAAAGATGATTTAATAAAAATAATAAAAAACAAAATTATCAGTGGAGTTTATTATTATTTATATATCTGCGTAAAGGTATGATGTCGAGAATAAATGTGGGCGATGGGTCAAGGGTTTTCATTTTGCAACCTTTATAGAAATTTATTTATATTTTTTTATAAAAATGGTCAAACACAAATGTGCGCTGAATTAATCGCACTCAAATAAAATTATTGCCATTAAAATTTTTTAATAATTTGTTTGTACTTTATACTGCATTATAAGATTATTTTTTTATATTTTCAGTTCTTTCTAATTTTAGATCCACTGCTGTGGGTCTTATTTGGTTTTTTACTCAAAGTGGAATTTTTATTTCTCTCTCACACACAAACACACACTCACACACACACACACACACACACACACACACACACACAAACAAACACACCCTCCTGGAACAGCTATATAAACTGAAGGAATCTGCATTAATATCATTCTGCTCACATTGTGACCATCATCATCATCACCATCACCATCATCATCATCATCATCATCATCATCATCACCATCATCATCATCATCATCACCATCATCAGTCATGATCTCTCGTGGTCTCCTGCTGGCTCTGCTGGCTCTCACCTGCCTTCAGTCTTTTACAACGGCCCAGAGTAAGATCAGATTTTCTTTTTGATATTCAATAATATTTTATTATTATTATTATTATTATTATTATTATTATTATTATTATTATTATTATTAATAGTATTTGCTGTAGTAATAATAGCAGCAGTAACAGGTTATAAAAATATTCAGTGTTTACAGTAAAATACTGAGTGATGAAGCAGTGTGATGAAGACAAGTTACTGTTACAGTCTGAAGTTGATTATTTTACCAAGATTATTTATTTTATCTAAACCACAGCAAAATAAAAAAACAGTGTTGACACTGGAGACTCCTTCCATCATTTTATACATGAGAAAACGTCACCATATCAACAATTACACGTTTCTAATGCGTGTATGTGGAGCGTCTGCTGTACACGTCACTGTGACTGACCGGTTGCTATAGAAACGTATCAGAAGGAGAGCATTAATACAGTATAAACCTGCACTACTGTCAGAGCTGCTGTTCTACAGAATTAATCAACACCTGGCAACCAATCAGGATCCAGGATTCAGCAACAGTTTAACAGATACATCAGACCTGCATTTTATACTGAATATAAAAGTGTTTCATATCGAATTATTGAACATTTAATCACAGAACTGAATGTGGAAATGTTTTTTACAGGTGTAAATGTACCAGACTCATGCTGCTTCAGATACCAGAGAACTCCAATCCCTATCAGAGTCATTACAGGGTATAAAGTAACAGACCCTCAGTGTGCAAAACCTGCAGTCATGTAAGTTTTCACCTCCTCATTGTTCTTTTAATTCATTTTAATGAATAATAATAAAAAGTGATCATTTTCATGTGCATTATTATTGTATAATTGTGTGTAATATAATATAACTGTATATAATGGTGGAGGTTTGGAGTGTGTGTGTGTGAGATTTTCTGATTTTATTGCAGTTCTACACTGATGTACATCTTCTCTCTAATCTGCAGCTTTACCCTGAAGGACAACCTTCAGGTGTGTGTAGATCCTGAACACGAGTGGGTGCAGAACCACATGAAAAAAATCGACGAGATCCTGAACAAAATTTGAATCGAGTGTTTAAAGCGTCTCTCTAATGAGTAATTCATATTCATACAGAATTCACTTTTTCTGTAGTTCAGCAGGAACAATCTTTTTTACATTATATATTAAATCATAAATTGATGATTCATCTGATTTATTCTTTGACTCAGCAGACACCCAGGTGTGTGTATATATATTCTGCATAAATATTGTTATATAGTTATAAAGTTTTCTAATCAGACACAATACAGTAAAAGACTTTAATTATATTCAATAAAAACCTGTAAAAGAATTAATGTGAATAAATAATGACTGTATTATAAGATGTTATTGTGTATTGTTTATTTCTGTGTATTAATGTAGACACAGTAAAGGTTGTGTAAGTGGACATCTATATAATAGATATAAAATAAATATAAACTATATAAAATATATATAAAATATAATAAATAAATAGCTGGAAAAATGTCTGTAAACTCTTTGGGATCTGAAATAATCGACACATTAGTGATATGCATGAGTCATATTTACTAACAGACTGAATTGACATCACCTACATGTGTTTCTGCTCCAGAGCAGAGTGTCGCCCACAAGTGGTGCTTCCTACAATCAAAATTCCTGCACTTCTTCTTCTTTCAGTTTCTCCCATTATGGGAAGCCACATTGAATCATCCGTCTCCTTATCCCCATTTCCTCTACATCTGCCTCTTTCAACCAAACCAGTGGGAAGTGATGAAGTACAAATACTTCATTTCTGTACTTAAGTAGATTTTTCTGGTATCAGTTTTTTTCTCCACTATTTATTTTTCGGACAACTTTTTACTTTCACTCATTATATTTTTACACAAATATCTGTACTTTCTACTTCTTACATTTTCAATCCAGTCTCGTTACTTTTAGTGTCATTTCTTTTCATTGAGCTCTGTTTTCCAGCCCTTCATCTCACGGCTTTTTCACCATATCACTGGTGTATTTTTCCTGCCTATCAGATGTAGACGTCAATGAGCACGGCAACATTAAGAATGGTTCATGTGAATTCGGATGGAGTCGCCGATGTGAAAATAAATAAAGACATTCCTCAACACACATGGCCTTATACAGGGAGATGTTCGAAATGATCAGTGTAAAAAAAGTGCTGGCTTTGAAGAATTCACCATCAAATCTGATAAAATACATCCAGGTAATGTAACGTTTTATTGTTATATCTTTCTTGTCATGAGTCATTTTAATGTTTAAAGTGTTTTCCCTATAATTGTGTTTGTGTTTTATATAAGGGAGGCTGCCACATGTTGCTATTTCTTTAAATAAGGATGTTTTTAATGTTCTTCATTTCTGAAGTCGGTAGCGGTCATTTGAACTCTGAGGTTTAGTCTGATAGTTTCTTTTCCAAACTGTTAACACCTTTGGGATGAATGTGAACGCTGACTGCACCCCAGGTCTCCTCACCTTCATCAGTACCTGCCTTTCATAACACCCGTGTGGCTGATGAACACAAATATCCATAAGCACACTCCAAAAATCTAGTAAAACATCTTCCTAGAAGAGTGGAGGGAATTAGAAGAGTAAATTGGGACTAAATGTGGAATTCAATTTAAAAATTACATCCAGGTGACCCAATATATTTAGAAATATAGTGTATATATATATATATATATATATATATATATATATATATATATATATATATATATATATATATATTTTTTTTTTTTTTTTTTTTCATGTCATCTTAGTCTTTTCTCTGCTTGTATTATATATGGTGGTTGTTCAGCGTGGATACACTCAGTTTTATTATTAATACATGGATATAATGTGAGGTTCAGTTACGAGTGTGACACTAACACAGGTGTAGTAACGGCTACTTTTTACTGAAGTACATGTCAGAGCACAAACTTCTTTACTTTCCCTTGAGTAAAAAAGTGTAGTCGATATTTCAACTTTTACTGGAGTCTTTTAAAACATGAGTATCTGTACTTCTACTTAAGAAACCGAGCAAACCACCTGCATGTCTTCCCTCACCACATCCATAAACCTCCTCCTTAGTCGTCCTCTTTTCCTTCTTCCTGGTGTCTCCATCCTTAGCATTCTCCTACCGATATACCCCATGTCCCTCCTCTGAACATGTGACACTATGGTCTTGAAATAGATTGTAGTCTCTGTGACTCAATCATTCAAAATGTGCTGAGAAATCGAGGAAGATCTCACAATGTGGATCGGATTTAAATCCCCACTAAACTGTAACCAGATAATTATAAACTAAATCTTTTAACATTATATGAACCTCTGAGTCCTTATCCAGCTAGTGCTACATTCCTCTATGGGTAATGTGACACAATTAGCTCTGCACAATAAACGCACACATGTTGTTAAACACATCTGGCAGAAGCAGATGTGAGTTGCATCACAATCACACCCACATGTAAAATAAATATATATTTCTATTGGCCCAGAATTCACAGTGAGATATATATGAGACATACACAGACGAGCTTCCTGTGATTTATTTTGTGTCGTAATCAAAGTGGAACATTTTTGTCTCCCACACACACACACACACACACACACACACACACACACACACACACCCTACTGAAACAGCTATATAAACTGAAGGAGATCTCTGCATTCATATCATTCTGTTCAAATCGTGACCCTCTACATCATCATCACCATCATCATCACCATCATCATCATCATCATCATCATCATCATCATCATCATCATCATCATCATCAGTCATGATCTCTCGTGGTCTCCTGCTGGTTCTGCTGGTTCTCACCTGCCTTCAGTCTTTTACAACGGCCCAGAGTAAGATCAGATTTTCCTTTTGTTATTAAAATATTTAAACGAACAAAAACATGTTCACACTCAAAACTCCTTAAATTATTATTTAGAATCTCTTTAGAAAAAACTTTCACCATATCAACAATTACACGTTTCTAATGCGTGTATGTGGAGCGTCTGCTGTACACGTCACTGTGACTGAACTGTTGCTATAGAAACGTATCAGAACGAGAGCATTAATACAGTATAAACCTGCACTACTGTCAGAGCTGCTGTTCTACAGAATTAATCAACACCTGGCAACCAATCAGGATCCAGGATTCAGAAACAGTTTAACAGATACATCAGACCTGCATTTTATACTGAATATAAAAGTGTTTCATATCGAATTATTGAACATTTAATCACAGAACTGAATGTGGAAATGTTTTCTTACAGATGGAAATGTACCAGACTCATGCTGTTTCAGATACCAGAGAACTCCAATCCCTATCAGAGTCATTACAGGGTATAAAGTAACAGACCGTCAGTGTACAAAACCTGCAGTCATGTAAGTTTTCACCTCCTCATTGTTCTTTTAATTGATTGTAATGAATAATAATAAAAAGTGATCATTTTCATGTGCATTATTATTGTATAATTGTGTGTAATATAATATAACTGTATATAATGGTGGAGGTTTGGAGTGTGTGTGTGTGAGATTTTCTGATTTTATTGCAGTTCTACACTGATGTACATCTTCTCTCTAATCTGCAGCTTTACCCTGAAGAGCAGTCGTCAGGTGTGTGTAGATCCTGAAGTCAAGTGGGTGCAGAACCACATGAAAAGAATTGACCAGATACTGAATGAAACTTCTTCATCTGCATCTCCATCTCCACCTCCATCTACATCACCATCTACACCTCCATCTACATCACCATCTACATCACCATCTCCATCTTCATCTCCACCTCCATCTCTATCTTCATCTCCATCTTCATCTCCATCTCCACCTACATCTTCATCTCCAACTCCATCTCTATCTTCATCTCCATCTCCTCTCTCTAATGAGTAATTCATATTCATTCTTAGACTCTGCACACACACAGGTACATTTATATATATATATATATATAGTACTTCTAGCATCTTCTACATCTTCTCAATTGTACTTCCTGCTATCAGCTCTTCTTTTTTCTCTTTTTCTTAATTCTATAATTAATGTGAGTTCCTAATCAGACACAATACAGTAAAATACTTTGATTATATTCAATAAAAACCTGTAAAAGAATTAAAATTAATAAATAATGACTGTATTATAAGATGTTATTGTGTATTGTTTATTTCTGTGTATTAATGTAGACACAGTAAAGGTTGTGTAAGTGGACGTCTATATAATGTATATAAAATAAATCACATATATAAAGTCACATGTGGTGTTTAGGGGGGATTCATTCAAGCTTCATTTGAGAGTCAATACAATAATAAATAATGTGGTCTTTGAGAGCAGAGGAAGTTCTGACTATAAGGATCTGTTTTAATTTCTCACTGAACTGTAATGAGATGATTATAAACTAAATACTGAATCATTATATAAACCTCTGATTCGCCCCCCAGCTGGTATCACTTTCCTCCACGTGGCAGGAATGAGCTCTGGAAAATGAACATGTGGATAAACAGATCCAGCTTCTGTTAGGAAGGGCAGAAGCCAAAAGAAAGTTTATTGTTGCCTGGATTAACCTGAAGGCATTAGACACAGAAAGATGGAAATATCAAATGTATTTGAAATGAATTTTAAATATGGGTTAAGATCGGCCATATGTATGTGGACCACATATGTATACTTGACATCTGGGCTGAATACTACCTGGCCCACATGCTGTATGCCAGTGCTGGATGTATGCCAGCTGTGCCAGATGAATTCCAATTTTGGGCCAGATTTGTTTCCTGACTGTGTAGATGACTCACTGTTTTGGTCTCCGTCATTGATTTTGTGTGTGTGTGTGTGTGTGTGTGTGTGTGTGTGTGTGTGTGTGTTATCAGGACTGCACAGTGTTAATCATACAATTGAAATATTGATCTATTGAACACAAAACTTAATAAAATGTAAAAAAAATATTTATTTATGTATTTATTTATTTGGTGTTTTGTAGGTCTGAATTAATGTATTTATTTCTTGTAGTTTGGATCACTCATGCAGTGGCTCAACTACGGTGGCCAAGAAGTGCAAAACGTGATTTATTTTATATACATTATATAGACGTCCACTTACACAACCTTTACTGTGTCTACATTAATACACAGAAATAAACAATACACAATAACATCTTATAATACAGTCATTATTTATTGATTTTAATTATTTTACAGGTTTTTATTGAATATAATCAAAGTCTTTTACTGTATTGGTGCCTGATAGAAAACTCACATTAATTATAGAATGGAGAAAAAGAGGAAAAAGAAGAGCTGATAGCAGGAAGTACTATTGAGAAGATGTAGAAGATGCTAGAAGTACTATATATATATATATAAATGTACCTGTGTGTGCAGAGTCTAAGAATAAATCAGATAAATGATCCTGGACTCAATTTATGATTTAATATATAATGTAAAAAAGATTCTTCCTGCTGAACTACAGAAAAAGTGAATTCTGTATGAATATGAATTACTCATTAGAGAGAGGAGATGGAGATGAAGATGTAGGTGGAGATGGAGGTGGAGATGGAGATGAAGATGGAGATGAAGATAGAGATGGAGGTGGAGATGTAGGTGAAGATGTAGGTGGAGATGAAGATGTAGGTGAAGATGGAGGTGGAGATGAAGATAGAGATGGAGGTGGAGATGTAGGTGGAGATGGAGGTGGAGATGAAGATGTAGGTGAAGATGGAGGTGGAGATGAAGATGGAGATGAAGATAGAGATGGAGGTGGAGATGTAGGTGGAGATGGAGGTGGAGATGAAGATGTAGGTGGAGATGGAGATGAAGATAGAGATGGAGGTGGAGATGAAGATGTAGGTGGAGATGAAGATGGAGGTGGAGATGAAGATGGAGGTGGAGATGAAGATAGAGATGGAGGTGAAGAAGTTTTGTTCAGGATCTTGTCAATTCTTTTCATGTTGTTCTGCACCCACTCGAGTTCAGGATCTACACACACACGACGACTGCTCTTCAGAGTAAAGCTGCAGATTAGAGAGAAGATGTACATCAGTGTAGAACTGCAATAAAATCAGAAAATCACACACACACACACTCCAAACCTCCACCATTATATACAGTTATATTATATTACACACAATTCTACAATAATAATGCACATAAAAATGATCACTTTTTATTATTATTCATTACAATCAATTAAAAGAACAATGAGGAGGTGAAAACTTACATGACTGCAGGTTTTGTACACTGAGGGTCTGTTACTTTATACCCTGTAATGACTCTGATAGGGATTGGAGTTCTCTGGTATCTGAAACAGCATGAGTCTGGTCCATTTCCATCTGTAAGAAAACATTTCCACATTCAGTTCTGTGATTAAATGTTCAATAATTCGATATTAAACACTTTTATATTCAGTATAAAATGAATCCTAAAATTCAGAATCCTGATTGGTTGCCAGGTGTTGATTAATTCTGTAGGTTTATACTGTATTAATGCTCTCGTTCTGATAACTATTCAGATAATTATTATTATTTTTTTATCATTATTAATAAATATGAAAAAGAATATTTGATCTTACTCTGGGCCGTTGTAAAAGACTGAAGGCAGGTGAGAACCAGCAGAACCAGCAGGAGACCAGGAGAGATCATGACTGATGATGATGATGGTGATGATGTTGTTGATGGTCGCGATGTGAGCAGAATGATATTAATGCAGATTTTCTTCAGTTTATATAGCTGCGTCAGGAGGGTGTGTGTGATGTCCTGCACGAACGCACACACACACACACACACACACACACACACACACACCTGCTGAGTCAGATTTATTGTAAATGTCCATACCCACATGATAATGAGAGAAAGTAACTCTTACAGTACTAAGACCACAGGACAATTTTCAACAATTCTAAACATTCTGTGCACGTTCACACACAAACTCTCACAAACTTGCGGTTAGTTTCCATATGGGCAGATTTGCTTTCGCAAATACAGCCATCATTGTTTCTTTCACATCTATGCCACAGGTTCTGTCTTTTAATCGCACAATATCAAGGAGTTCTTCTTTGATCACACCATCCTTTGACACAGACCGTGCAAATATTGCTAATTGAGGCGTGAACTCTGTCTCCTGATGCGTCTATTTGTGAATGCTGATCTAATGCAGCCGGCTGAGAACATCATTAAGTAAAAAAAATTATGAAAAAAACCCAGACTGGGAACTGTTTCTGTGTATTTAACATGGGGTGATCTGGAAATGACTCAGTTAGGTTAAAGTTGTTGAGATCAGTCTGCACAGGAATGTACCCAAAGATCTGTTTTTGAGTAGTGAACTGAAAGGAAATGTTTACTGTAGTCACGTGTCACATACCTGAACCTCCAGGTGATTGTATGG
Source organism: Silurus meridionalis (assembly GCF_014805685.1). Classification (NCBI taxonomy): domain Eukaryota; kingdom Metazoa; phylum Chordata; class Actinopteri; order Siluriformes; family Siluridae; genus Silurus; species Silurus meridionalis. The sequence continues at coordinate 30,862,760 of NC_060889.1, read as the reverse complement.
TGTGTAGTTGTACTGTGTGATCCTGTTGAGACGGATCTGTTGTGGGTTGTTTAAAGAAGGTTGTCGAGATTTGCTGCGTTGAGGAATCCGTGTGTTCAGTCTATGTGTTTAAAATGGAACAAAAAGTGGGCGGCTTTTGTTGAACGTACCTTCAGCTACTGTGTTGGAATATAAGCAGGTGATGACCAGTAGAACCAGCAGAACCGAATGAGTTTTGGTGAACATGGCTGATGGTGATGGTGGAAAATGAATGAGTTGGCTACTGTGTTGTGGAGAGATAGATTCTTATAAAGAACAGATTCACTTTTGATCACCACAGTGTCTGTGTAAAGCTGCTTTGAAGACAATGTTCATTGTTAAAAGCGCTATACTTTTATGATTTGCTGATACCGGATACCGGAGGGTATTGCCTGGGAGGTCCGGGTTCAAGTCCCGGTGTGGGGAGTTTTCCCATATGGTCTAAAAGTAAGGATACCCGGTTGGGTATAACTTGGCGGCTAATAGGCCGGTTTGTGGTGTAGGAGAGGTACGTGTGTGAATGTGTGTGTGAAAGGAAGTCTCGGGGTGACGGCTATTTATGTGTGTGAAGAACATGATCGGGTGCAACCACTGCGTCATTTAAATAGGTCCGGCCTGACGAGTGAAAGGATCCAGAAAATGATGATGAAATGATAAAGAAGATGAAGTGAAGCTGTTTTGATCAGCAAAATGGGTCTGCATGGTAGAGACGGGGGGATGCCCCAATAGGATGTTATTTTATTAATGTTTATTGTTGTATGTCGTTGTGTGAGGAGCAGAAGTGGAGGAGAGGAGGAGTAGAAGATGATACAGTAAAGTAGATTTGTGAACTGAGAGATATGAGGAAATAGTTCTGGGTTAATTAAAATATGTATAATGTAGTGAGTGAATTAGGTACGTATATACATACACACAGCATTCATAAATATACATCTATATGTGTTTATGCCTGTACGATTGTCATATGTCAATTAAATATAGATCTGTTTGATCTGGGAATATTTGCATGTTAGATATAAATTGGGATAAATTGCATATCAGTTATGAACATATATTTATATATAAATCCTTTATATATAAATAAATTAAATATATATTATATATATAAAGGATAAAAGTATGAATATGTCATATTTAGAGACAGAAACTAGAGGCATAAGCAAAAAAGAAAAAGAGTGGAAATGTGGCCTGCGGGTTACTTATTTAAATAATTAAGATAGTGAAACAGCTGAAAGCCAGAGAATATGCACTTATATACATTGCTTGTCTAAAATAAGAATAAAAAAGTTAGAAAAAAAAAAATAAAAATAATAGGAAATGTTGGACAAAATCCGATTTGCAAAGGCGGGAGGAAGTTCACAAGTATCTGTGTAATAAATTGAATTTTAAATAAGAAATAAATAGATTAAATTTAAAAAGAAAAGAAAGAAAATGATATGAAATGCAGAGGAAAAGAGAGAAGGAAATAGAAGAATATAATAGAAGAAGATTAGCAAAACAGGGAACAGCATCATCATTGATGGTACATACGGAGCGGACGAAAGAAATGTATCCATGTTAGTTGACCCAGACAGTTCAACTGAAGACATTATACATCTAGAAAATTCTCCTAAGACGCTTTACAGGGGTATTGTTAGTGTTAAGACGGTTCTCACACTGCTTTGCACACATTCCTTTGTCTGTTCAGTGTCTATAGAATATTTACGATGTTAGTATGTAAGGTATACAGGGAGTCTTTATCTGGGCTGTGTGATTCTTCCCTGATCAGAAAAGGCACTACGAGCATCGCAGGTCATATGGAAAACCTCTCCAAAAATTATGTTTCGTTTGGGTATGATAAAAATCTAACAGGTATCAAGAAGACGCCACGTCGATGTCAGCAATCTTAAGGACAACGAGCCCCAACAAACTAAAAAAGTTGAGAAAAAAAAAAAAGATGCCCGGAGAAGAGTAGATGGAAGCTCTAGGGGATGAAAACAGCTGATGGCTGCATCTTTCTGATGGACCTGAAAGTCACAAAAACAGTAAACAGTACGCTTCTTTCGGGGAAAAGTCACAGTGGGCCTACAAGATTATAAATCAAATTTCCGTTACAACGTAAATGTGAGAAAAGAAAGATGAACTAGACTGGCTGGCTGGATACTGTCGGGAAATTAAGAAAAAAATGCATCAGGATTGTGGAAAAACTTTTAACAGGACACTCTGGTTAGAGGACATGTGCCCCGACTGTCGAGAAACAACTGATCCCTGGCATTTCACTTTAAAATATGAAGGAGGCAGAAATGAAGAGTATGAAACGCTCTTGGAAGAACATCTAAATGGACATTGAAAAGATAGCAAGCATTTGACCTACTATTGGGACAACAAGAAATTACTGTAGAGCTGCCTGATAAATACAAAAACTGTATCAACTGCAAAACGCTGTTCCATATGTTACCTTAATGATCGAGCGTAATTTTGCCAGACTTTCTGCCAGACCTTCACTTTCTCTCCAACACTGACTACACAACACAGCCACAAATCCACTACATCTCTGTCAAGCTTCTTAACCTTAACAGATGATGAGATACTGCAAGTCATCCGATCTTGCAATCCCACCACCTGTCCTCTGGATCCAATCCCTTCAACTATGCTCCAGACCATCACAAAAGATCTCCTGCACTTCATCTCCACAATCATCAATGGGTCATTAACATCTGGCTGTGTACCAACTACCTACAAGCAAGCAAGGGTCATTCCTATCTTGAAGAAACCTGCTCTGTATCCATCAGACATCAACAACTACAGACCAGTATCACTTCTCTCCTTTCTTTCTAAATCTCTGGAACGCACTGTTTTTAACCAACTCCATGATCCGAACCAGTCTGGGTTCAAAGCGGCACATTCCACAGAGACGGCCCTTTGGGCTGTTTCTGAGAAACTGCATGCTGCTCGGTCAACCAAGCTGTCATCTGTACTTATCTTCCTAGACCTTTCAGCAGCATTTGACACAGTCAACCACAAGTCACTTTTGTCAACCCTCAAGAGCCTTGGTATCTGCGGAACAGCATGGAAATGGTTTGCTTCCTACCTGGTAGGTCGCTCATACCACATCTGTGGATCCCCACAGGAGGGGATCCACATCTGCCCCGTGCAGACTCACCACTGGTGTCCCACAAGGCTTTGTACTTGGTCCCCTCCTTTTCTCCCTCTATACCCATTCCATTGGTAAAGTCATATCCTCACACGGGTTTTCTTATCACTGCTTTGCAGATGACACTCAACTCATCTTTTCTTTCCCTATCAGATACCACAGCTTCCGCTCGGATCTCAGCATGCTTGTCGACATATCTTTATGGATGAGTGCTCACCAACTAAAACTCAACCCCAGCAAAACAGAACTGCTGGTTATCTCAGGTGATTCATCTCCAGGTCAAGATCTTCAAATAACACTTCATGACTCTCTGCTCTCCCCTTCAGCCACTGCTTGTAACCTTGGGGTAACTATGGACAATAAACCGTCTTTTTTCCCCACATGTCGCTAATGTTGCTCGTTCTTGTCGATTTCTTCTCTATAACATCCGAAGGATTTGACCATTTCTGTCCATACAGGCTGCCCAGGTGCTTGTTCAGTCTCTTGTCATTTCAAGACTTGACTACTGCAACTCTCTGCTGGCAGGTCTTCCCCTGAACACTATTCGTCCACTGCAAATGATCCAAAATGCAGCTGCACGACTTGTGTTCAATCAGCCCAAGTTTTCCCACACCACCCCACTGCTGCGCTCCCTTCACTGGCTTCCAGTAGCTGCACATATCAGATTCAAAACACTGATGCTTGCCTACAAGGCCAAAAATGGACCAGCACCATGTTACCTCAGTGACCTCATCACACCTCGCACTGCACCACGCTGTCTGAGATCCTCCAGCACTGCTCGACTGGTACCACCTTCTCTCAGAATGAGAGGTAAGTACACTTCAAGGCTCTTCTCTGTTCTGGCACCGAGGTGGTGGAATGAACTTCTCCTAGATGTCCGTACAGCAGAGTCCCTGATTATCTTCAAACGATTACTGAAAACCTACCTCTTCCTGAAATACTTAAATTAGCACTTTCCAAGTTTGTAGAATTCGAGTTATATTTATATTAAGTTTGTAATCTTGCGTACCAGTGTAGATTTATTCATTACTAAAGACTCAAAGCACTTTTGTACGTCGCTCTGGATAAGGGCGTCTGCTAAATGCCACAAATGTAAATGTAAATTTTAAATCATAAGATTTAGGGCTAATGGTCAGGGAAGTAGATCAGGAAGGGGAATGAAGGCCTACAAATAAGCCGTACATTCACTTATCACTCGATAGGAAGCTTTTAGGATATTTCAGAAATGATTAGTAAGCACACATACAGGTTCTAGTATAGTTAGATAGAAGGATCAGTTGATCAAGAACCAGGGAGACTTTTAAAACAAGTAACAGAACAATTAAAGATCAAACACCCAACAGCAAGTAGACTAGTGAAAGCAGCAGGATTAGTAAAAGTTCTAAATAAATATAAATTCTCCCTATAAACAGTGATGGAAAGAAAATCAAAAAGGTATAGCATAATAACAATATTAGCAATAAAAGCCAGGAATAAGTAGTAATAATTTCTGTTTGCATTCACATTCTCATTTACATATCATGGACAATACACCTACTCTAGACTCTAGATTATCACGAAGATATTGTAAAAGCTTATCATTATTCAAGCAAGTGCTGCAGTGGAATTTTAAACATTTCAAATTACAAACTGATTGCTAATGTATTTTGACAGTTAACTCATTTATTTTGTGTTAGAAACAATAAAAAAGAATGAGCATAATGTGGGTAAAAAGAAGCTACAATGCTGTTAACTAAAAGTACTTGAAACACAAACCCATAAAAAATATTGTTAGCCCTTTGTAGTGAATAAAAGCATTAAAACCATAAACTTTTAAACAAATGCTGCCATTCCTTTGCATAGCAGGTCAGTAGACAATGGATACGTGACTTTGTATAAAAAGCACATGATAAAACCAACTGATCAATTCAAGTGTTACACTGACTTATTTTATATAGTAATTACAGATAGTATGGATAAACTAGAACGGGACATTTCCTGAAAAAAATGTAAGTAGTGCTTGCCGGTGCAAAACTCCACACCCGGGCAGTGAACCTGGGCAAGAGGCGTAACGGTTTTAGTGCCTAACGCTAGAGGCGTAAAGCGTACTCGGAGAGACCAGCGTTTCGATACACGGTACGTACGTTTTTGTTCTTTATTTCCGAGGGGGCGGGGCCAGTGACGTCATCGTGATGTCATCGTGAGATGCAGCGTTTCACTTCCCTCGCCGTGCCGAGCGATTAGTTGTGTCACACGCCCGTGTAGCCTGAGGTTTGCTGGTTTTCGTTTTTCACGCATTTCCGGCCACGTGACGTCATGTGACAAAACGTTCAACCAGGACACGTCCGGGTCGGAGCAGGTTTAGCGACGTGGGAAGATAATAGGTTTGCGTGGTGGGCATGGCCTATGACATCACATCATTCATTATGGGGTTCTAGCATCTCCCATAATGCAATTCTCACAACCGAGCTGTTTAAATCGATGTATGGCATGCCTGGGGTCTGTGTGCTTTCCCCTGACTATTACTTCTCACTTATAAAGCACTAAATGGTTTGGCTCCCATGTATCTTTCCAGTCTTTTAACACGCTATAATCCGCCACACTCCCTGAGATCTCAAAACTCTGGGCTTCTAGTAGTTCGTAGAATAGCAAAGTCCACTAAAGGTGGTAGAGCATTTTCACATTTAGCTCCTAAACTCTGGAATAGTCTTCCTGACAGTGTTCGGGGCTCAGACACACTCTCCCAGTTTAAGTGTAGATTAAAAACATATCTTTTTAGCAAAGCCTACACATAACACACATCACATATCATAACCTTGTGCTCCAGATCATCTGATCACATGCACATTATCAACTTGTGCTGTTAATATCATGAACAGCAGCTACACTAATTCCTCTCCACTGCTTCTCTTTCTCTTCCTATCCCGAGACACCCTGAGCTTTGGCCAGCTCCAGTCACCTCCCACCTTGTGATGATTACCGACCGTTGAATAAGTAGATGCCGAAACCGCAAACATCCCAAACCAGCTAGAAACGTACCAGTGCCATTTGGATCTCGCTACATGTGTGGAGTTTTGACATTGGACCTCCTGGAGTGTTTAAAGGCTCTGGCATGGAGAAGCTGATGCTGGATCTGTGATGATCACAAATGCTGAACTTATAAAACTAGGAGCTACTAACCATATAGACTGTATAAGACTGCAGAAAGAACATCACTTATAATCTTATACCCCAGTAATCATGTTAGTTCTCACTCTCCAGTGTTCCATATCGCCCCGAGGGGATATGTGTTATTGGCATGTCGGGTGAACAGGGGGCCTGAAAAAGCCAAAAAATGGATTAGAATAGGTGTAATCTAGAAATTTTTAGGGTTTTTGCCCCTTTACCCCACCTTGACGTGGGTATTTAACGAGGCGCGTGGCATCATTGCGATTGGCCCCGCACCCCTGACGGGTGGATACGTCGAAAACGCGAGTCGGATGAACACCGGCCGAACGGCCAAGGTTCGACCGTTTTCCCCATTCATTTTCTATGGGACCTGTTTGACGCGGAATTCCCAAAATTCTGAACGGAACTATGTGGAGCGTCTGCTGTACAGGTCACTGTGACTGAACTGTTGCTATAGAAACGTATCAGAACGAGAGCATTAATACAGTATAAACCTGCACTACTGTCTGCTGTTCTGCTGTTCTACAGAATTAATCAACACATGGCAACCAATCAGGATCCAGGATTCAGAAACAGTTTAACAGATACATCAGACCTGCATTTTATACTGAATATAAAAGTGTTTCATATCGAATTATTGTACATTTAATCACAGAACTGAATGTGGAAATGTTTTCTTACAGACTCAAATGGACCAGACTCATGCTGTTTCAGTTACCAGAGAACTCCAATTCCTATCAGAGTCATTACAGGGTATAAAGTAACAGACCCTCAGTGTACAAAACCTGCAGTCATGTAGGTTTTCACCTCCTCATTGTTCTTTTAATTGATTGTAATGAATAATAATAAAAAGTGATCATTTTCATGTGCATTATTATTGTATAATTGTGTGTAATATAATATAACTGTATATAATGGTGGAGGTTTGGAGTGTGTGTGAGTGAGATTTTCTGATTTTATTGCAGTTCTACACTGATGTACATCTTCTCTCTAATCTGCAGCTATCTTGAAGGAAAACCATCGTGTGTGGAGATCCTGAAGTCAAGTGGGTGCAGGAACTCATGAAAAGAATTGACCAGATACTGAATGAAACTACTTCATCTCCACCTCCATCTACATCTCCACCTCCACCTCCATTTCCATCTCCTCTCTTTAATGAGTAATTCATATTCGTACAGAATTCACTTTTTCTGTAGTTCAGCAGGAAGAATCTTTTTTCATTATATATTAAGTCATAAATTGAGTCCAGGATCATTTATCTGATTTATTCTTAGACTCTGCACACACACAGGTACATTTATATATATATATTTATATATATATAGTTATATAGTTTTCTAATCAGGCACCAATACAGTAAAATACTTTATTATATTACTTAAGACTTTGATTATATTCAGTAAAAACCTGTAAATGAATTAAAATCAATAAATAATGACTGTATTATAAGATGTTATTGTGTATTGTTTATTTCTGTGTATTAATGTAGACACAGTAAAGGTTGTGTAAGTGGACGTCTATATAATATATATAAAATAAATCACATATATAAAGTCACATGTGGTGTTTAGGGGGGATTCATTCAAGCTTCATTTGAGAGTCAATTGTTACGTCCCATTGGATGTTCGTGTGTGTGTGTGTGTGTGTGTGTGTGTGTGGGTGTTTGTCTCTCTCTATTGGTTCACCTTCCTGTCAATTTCTCAAGGTTCCCCGCCCCCTTTGGACTGCTACTGGCTAGGGAGGTAATCAACGTGTGTGACCTGACTGCACCTGTGGCCAATCCGGTAAACTGTTGGGGTTTAAAAAGAGGACTGCAGGAACGTTGGAGAGGGCACCATGAGCATCATTTGTTTTGCATTGTTGTGTTTGAAGCATTGCTTGTTTATTGTTTGTACTCCAATTGTTGATTTGTTGACTGTTATCTTGTTTGTTTTGAGTGGTTATATTCTGACAACAACCCTTGTGTTTTCCCCAGGAGTGTTGGGCAGGTAGTATGTCACGTGACTTACATCTTGCAACACGTAGGTGATACTATGTATAGAGACACTAGCTAGGAGTGTGTGCTACTTCTGTATTTTTGTTAGTTTAGAGTAGGTAAGCTAGGGCGTGTAGAGGCGCCGGAAGAATATTGTTTAGTGTTAGGTTAGTGGTTTATAACTGAGGTAGTTGGGTTGGTTTTGTTGTGTTCTTTTCTTTAGCGCCACTCTCCGTCTCTCTCTCCTGTGGGATTAATTAATAAGCTTTGCTATTCTCGCCTGTTCCTCCTTGTTTGAATAAATCCTTTTATATTATACTTGGTTTATGTGTCCTTTTCCCTGGCCCATTCACAGAATGGATCACAGTAGGAATGTTACGGCTTCAACCCTAGACATTTAAAAAGAAGTCGTAACATTTAATGGGGGCTTGTCCGGGTGTATCTTCCCAAATGGTTCAAAATACTGTGGCCATTTTGTGAATTCTGGTGGAATTTGACCGTGTTTGAGTTGGTATAACGAGGTGATTTGCGTGTACTCGTGTGTGCTTGCGTGGAATTACGGAGTAGGGTCTGTTTGCTGGCTGTGCGTTGTGGCCATGTTTAGCTTGTCTAATTTCATTGTTACTCCTTCGTTAGAGCAGATTGATCTCTGTCGGAAGCCAGATTTATTCCTGATAGCTGACCACTATCAGATCGTTGTAAATAAACAAGGTCTTAAAAGAGACATAAAGAGTGATATACTAAAGCACTTGGTGGAGTTAAGAATTCTCCCCATGTCAGACACGGCTGGAGGTGAGGATACCGGCCAGGTTGAAGGCCGTAGTGACGTTGTTGTTGGGCCTCTCACTGTTGGAGATGAGGATCCACAGAGTGGCATAGCTGATGCTGCAGTGGAGGGGCAGCCCGAAGCTAAGGCCGGCTTGCCGCCCTCTGATCCATTCTCTCCCAGCTCTGTTGACTCTAGAGGGATGCGCGACTGAAAGTCCGCCTGGCTCGGTTACAATCCGATGCCCAAGAGAGAGCCCAAACACGTCAGGCTGAGATAGCCATGCGTCTGGAGGTGCGCAGGCTTGAAATAGAGGCTGACACGCAGGTAAGGCTGCGACAGCTGGACCTGGAGGCGATGAAAGTGGCTGCTGCTGGGTCCGCTGCGCAGCCGACCCCGCCAGAGTCTAATGCTTCTCCTCCGGTTGATTCATCCTCGCCTACGTTTGACGTAAGTAAGCATATTGCATTAGTACCCCAATTCAGAGAATCTGAAGTAGATTCTTATTTCAATGCTTTTGAGCGAATTGCTACTTCCTTCGCTGGCCTAAAGATGTTTGGTCGCTTCTGTTACAATGTAAATTGTTTGGTAAAGCTCTGAAGTTTGCTCTAGCTTATCGCTAGAGGAGAGTTTAAACTATGAGACCGTAAAATCTGCTATCCTTCGTGCATATGAGCTACTTCCAGAAGCATATAGGCAGAAATTTAGGGGCCATAAGAAGAATTCTACACAAACCTTTGTAGAGTTTGCTCGAGAAAAAGGAATACTGTTCGATAAGTGGTGCACTGCTAGCAAAGTGAAAGATTTTGATTCGATGCGAGAACTTGTCTTATTAGAAGAGTTTAAAAGTTGTCTGCCGGAACGTGTTGTAGTTTACCTGAACGAACAGAAAGTAACTTCTTTGTCACATGCAGCTGTGTTAGCGGACGAGTTCGTTTTAACGCATAAAACTGTTTTCACTTCTGTGCGCGCTGAGAAAACTCAGTCTGTTTCTCTCCAATCACAAAGTTTTCATTCTAGATCCAGTCCACTGCGATCTCGGGAAAATCGTGAGTGTTTCTATTGCCATAAATCTGGTCACGTAATAGCTGATTGTTTGGCGTTAAAACGTAAAACGCAATCCCAACCTAAAAGTGTTGGATTTGTAAAGACTCTTAACTCAGCCGTTGTGGTGCCTTGTGAAGAAAGGATTGATGACAGTTACACTCCTTTTATTTTTAAAGGGCTAATTTCTTTGACGGGTAATAGTGAGGACCAGAAAGAAATAAAAATGCTTAGAGACACGGGTGCGATGCAGTCATTTATTATGGCAGAGACATTAAAATTTTCTGAGGATACCTCCTGTGGTTCGAGTGTCATCGTAAAGGGTATTGAGATGGGTTGCGTAAAAGTGCCGTTGCACCGAGTACATCTGCAGTGCGAATTATGTACCGGGTTTGTACGGGTTGCTGTTCGTCCTTCTCTTCCAGTAACCGGTGTTGACTTTATCCTTGGGAATGATTTGGCGGGTGGTAAAGTAATGCCTGTTTTAGAGGTTGTTGATAAACCTGATATTTTCTGTCAGTCAGAGGATGTGACTAACTCTGATGTTTTTCCTGCATGTGCGGTTACTCGCGCTCAGTCTCGAAAGATGGGTGATGTAGTTGATTTGTCTGATTCGTTTATTCTTCCACTTTTTTCTGACGGGAAACCTGAAAATTCCGATGTATCTGAAGAACACAAACATAATTTGAAGAGTTCTAAAGTAGCTGTGAGTGATGTAGGATTGTCAAAGCTGTCTTTATCTCGAGAGGAAATTATTGCTGCGCAGAAAAAGGACAAATCTCTTGTTCTTAGTTTTAATTCTGTTTCTTCTGATGTGATTAAAGACCAGAAAGTTGCCTATTTTATTGACAATGGCATGTTAATGAGAAAATGGTCCTCCAAAACGGATACGGATTTAGATTGGAACACGGTGTATCAAATTGTTGTTCCTTCTCCATATCGCCAGCATGTTTTATTTCTAGCGCATGATCATCCACTTGCGGGACATCTTGGAGTCACAAAGACGTACAATCGTGTTCTAAAACACTTCTTTTGGCGAGGTTTAAAAAAGGATGTGGCAAGTTATTGCCGTGCTTGTCATGATTGTCAATTGGCCGGAAAGCCGAAACAAGTCATTCCAGCTGCTCCACTGGTCCCCATACCAGCCATCGGTGAGCCGTTCGAACATGTGGTGGTAGACTGTGTTGGGCCGTTGCCAAAAACAAAATCGGGTAACCAGTATTTGTTAACTATCATGTGTATAGCTACTAGATTCGCTGAGGCGATACCATTAAGAAAAATCACCGCTCCTGTTATTATTAAGGCCTTAGTGAAGTTCTTTACTACGTTCGGCCTACCAAAAATTGTACAGAGTGATCAAGGTACGAATTTTCTATCTAAGCTCTTTAGACAAGTATTGCAATCTTTGGGGATTACTCATCGTGTTTCAAGTTCGTACCATCCCGAATCCCAAGGTTGTTTAGAACGTTTTCATCAGACACTAAAATCAATGCTTCGAAAATATTGTTTGCAGACAGCTAGAGACTGGGATGAGGGAGTTCCTCTGGTTATGTTTGCTGTAAGAGAAACTGTACAAGAATCTCTTGGGTTTAGTCCAGCCGAGCTAGTTTTTGGTCACCAGGTAAGAGGGCCCCTCAAAGTTCTTAAAGAACAAATGTTGTCAGTCGATTCCAGGTCGAAAACAAATGTTCTGGATTATGTGAGTAATTTTCGTGATCGTTTGCAGGACAATCCCCCTTTCCCCCTTTATTAACCCTGTGTGTGTGCTTCTGTTGTTTGCTCTTAAGTTTTGGACATGTTGCTTCTCTGCCTGTTCTATCCTCGTTTACCAGTTCCTGGATCTTCCTTGTCTGCTCGTTTTTATGGACCTTACGTAGTGAAAAGGAAAATAAGCGAAACCGACTACATGATCAATACACCTGATAGAAAACGCCAAACTTGTGTTTGCCACATCAACATGTTAAAAGCTTACTATACTAGAGAGAATGTAGGAGACAGAGCTTCGGAACAGACTAAAGGACCACCCGTCTCTTCTGTTGCGGTAACGGTGGAGCAGATTTCATCCCCTGATGTGTCCGTTGCTAACGAGGATGCCGTAGGACTGCGTAATGCTGCTCAGCAATGTGCAAGGTTGACAAATTCTGAGATGTTAAGGAATTTAGATTCTTTTCTTCAGCATATGTCTATTGACCAGAAAGCGGACATTGTTAAATTAATTTCTGACTTTAACTGTCTGTTTAGTGATGTTCCTAAACTTACGAATGTTTTGCAGCATGACATTAAGGTAAACGATGCTCGCCCGATTAAACAGCACGCGTACTGCGTTAATTCAGTAAAGAGATCCATAATGCGTCAGGAGGTGAAATATTTACTAGAGACTGGTCTAGCCAAGCACAGTTATAGTCCATGGAGTTCACCTTGTTTACTCGTTCCTAAGCCAGATGGTACGTTTAGGTTTTGTACGGATTTCCGTAAAGTAAATGCAGTAACGGTGCCAGACAGTTATCCATTACCCCGTATGGAGGACTGTGTCGATAATATAGGATCTGCCTGTTTTGTGAGTAAGCTTGATATGTTAAAGGGCTACTGGCAAGTTCCTTTGACTCCCAGAGCATCGGAAGTTTCTGCATTTGTAACCCCTGATAGTTTTCTTCAGTATACTGCCATGGCTTTCGGTCTCCGGAATGCGCCCGCGACATTTCAACGTCTCGTGAACATAGTATTGGCAGGTGTACCAAATTGTAATGCATACCTGGATGATCTTGTTATTTACTCTGCAGATTGGACATCACACATGAGTTCATTGAGAACAATGTTTGAGCGTCTTGCAAATGCAAATTTAACGCTTAACTTGGCTAAGTGTGAATTCGGCCAAGCTACGGTTACTTATCTTGGCAAAGAGGTGGGTCAGGGACAGGTGCGACCTGTAGAAGCCAAGGTCACGGCTATTTCGGAATTCCCTGTGCCTACGACTCGTAGGGGGTTGAGACGATTTTTGGGGATGGCTGGCTATTATAGAAATTTCTGTAAAAACTTCTCGGTTATTGTCAGCCCTCTCACTGCATTGGTTAGCCCATCTAAATCTTTTGATTGGTCCGTTGAGTGTCAGTATGCGATGGATTGTGTAAAGACTCTTTTATGTAATACCCCTGTTCTTCTGGCTCCGGATTTCTCTCAAAGTTTTAAACTAGAGATTGATGCAAGCGCTGCTGGAGCTGGCGCTGTTCTACTGCAAGAGGATGTACATGGTATAGATCACCCTGTTAGCTACTTTTCACGAAAATTTAATAAACGCCAGTTGAATTATTCTACGATTGAAAAGGAAACTCTTGCATTGTTGCTTGCTGTACAACATTTCGAGGTATATATCGGATCCAGTAGTTTACCAATCATCATATTTACTGACCATAACACACTTGTTTTTCTATCCCGTATGTACAATCAGAATCAGCGTTTAATGCGGTGGTCTCTAATAGTCCAGAATTATAATCTGGAAATTAGACATAAAAAGGGATCTGAGAAAGTTTTTGCGGATGCTCTTTCGAGAGTTTAGAGATGTCACCAAGCTGGTTGGTTCTTAAGGGGTGGGAGTGTTACGTCCCATTGGATGTTCGTTTGTGTGTGGGTGTTTGTCTCTCTCTATTGGTTCACCTTCCTGTCAATTTCTCAAGGTTCCCCGCCCCCTTTGGACTGCTATTGGCTGGGGAGGTAATCAACGTGTGTGATCTGACTGCACCTGTGGCCAATCCGGTAAACTGTTGGGGTTTAAAAAGAGGACTGCAGGACATTGGAGAGCACCATGAGCACCATTTGTTTTGCATTGTTGTGTTTGAAGCATTGCTTGTTTATTGTTTGTACTCCAATTGTTGATTTGTTGACTGTTATCTTGTTTGTTTTGAGTGGTTATATTCTGACAACAACCCTTGTGTTTTCCCCAGGAGTGTTGGGCAGGTAGTATGTCACGTGACTTACATCTTGCAACACGTAGGTGATACTATGTATAGAGACACTAGCTAGGAGTGTGTGCTACTTCTGTATTTTTGTTAGTTTAGAGTAGGTAAGCTAGGGCGTGTAGAGGCGGCGGAAGAATATTGTTTAGTGTTAGGTTAGTGGTTTATAACTGAGGTAGTTGGGTTGGTTTTGTTGTGTTCTTTTCTTTAGCGCCACTCTCCATCTCTCTCTCCTGTGGGATTAATTAATAAGCTTTGCTATTCTCGCCTGTTCCTCCTTGTTTGAATAAATCCTTTTATATTATACTTGGTTTATGTGTCCTTTTCCCTGGCCCATTCACAGAATGGATCACAGTAGGAATGTTACGGCTTCAACCCTAGACATTTAAAAAGAAGTCGTAACACAATAAAATAATAAATAATGTGGTCTTGTAATACAATGTGGTATTTGAGAGCAGAGGAAGTTCTGACTATAAGGATCTGTTTTAATTTCTCACTGAACTGTAATGAGATGATTATAAACTAAATATTGATTAATTATATAAACCTCTGATTGGCCCACCAGCTGGTATCACATTCCTCCATGTGGCAGTAATGAGCTCTGGAAAATGAACATGTGGATAAACAGATCCAGCTGAAGCAGAATTCAGTAACTCACACTTTCACGTTTATTCTGATTGTGTAATTGAGTGTAGGTGAGTGCAATCAATGCTACATTCAAGGTGCTGAGGTGTAACAGGTTGTGGGATTCCATGCCATTGAACGTGGTGAATGTGAGGCCCTATGGTAAGTTTTAGGCAGGATCTTGGCGCAGGAGCTCGTCATGTTGTCCGTAGGCTTGGGTTCTTTGTGGAGACCTACACTATTGACCCCCTGATTCCTGTGGTGACCTGGAGTCCAGACCACTGGTGAGTTCCAACATTGAACTGGTACAACAAGAACTTCCAGTGCTGTTTGTCAGTTTTGGAGTTCCACAGGTTTTCCATAACTGTTATTGTCAATCCTTTTATAATTGATCATGTCTTTATCATGTGTCTTTGGAATTGATCTCAGTAGGACCCTTTCTAGACAAAAAAACAAGAAGAACATTGTGATTTGGAGTCAAATCAAGGTTTTTAGTTTAGTGTAATATATATATTTTTTAACAGTGTCAGCCAGCCGCTTGAACATTTCCGCGGTCACGACGTTCGCTTCCGGTTCAGCGTCATCTTTCAGCCGGCAACACCGGCATGCCCGCCATCTTGTTTTTGTATAAATAGCCACCGGCTGCCTGCGCTCGCTGCCAGATTGTCTCGTTCGGCTCCGCGCTTTTTTGTTACCTTTCTGCCCTTATTTTTTTCCGTGGATTGTTTACTTTCGTTTTGGATATCCCGGTCTTTTCGGATTTTTGCCTGCCCTCGGTTTCCGGAGTTTTGGATTCCCCTTTGCTCTGTTCTCCCCCTCTCTCCCTCTGTCTGTTTTCGGACACGCCACCTGCTTCGCTCTCCCAGTACCACGGACTTTCACATTAACCCAGTGAGTGCCGCTACGGTGTGTTCATAAGTATTCGGACGTTTCTGCTTTACTTAGGTTAAACCCAGCGTGTGCTCCCTCTACATGATCAAAAGTATTCGGACATTATTGATTTTCTTTTTTTCCCCCTTTATTAACCCTGTGTGTGTGCTTCTGTTGTTTGCTCTTAAGTTTTGGACATGTTGCTTCCCTGCCTGTTCTATCCTCCTCATCTTTTTCTTCCACTTTAATCCTGTGCGTGCCGCGACTGTGTTTTTGTGCTATTGTTCGGACATTAAATATTTTCTGCCTGTGCAACCCTTCTCTCTCGACTCATATCATCTGGAGCATCCTGCATTTGGGTCCTATCATCCACTCACCTAGCCCCACACCCGAGTCCCTGACAGAACAATCTGGCCAGCTATGGATCCTGCGGATGCTACCGATCTTCAGGCCACCCTTAATGCTCTGGTCCAGGTTTCCGCCACCCATGAGCAACAGCTCCAGGATATTACTTCGGGTCTTCAGCAGCTTATTCAGCGTCTCAACACCTTTCCAGGGGCAGCTGCACCCAACCCACCACCAGTCGCCGTCCCTCAGCCGTCGGCTCTGCCGTTGCCTCCGCAGGTCCAGCCCACACCTGGCGCTTTTGCTCCTAAGGAACCACACCTCGTTCCCCCGGCTCGCTTCTCGGGGGAACCCGAACTTTGTCGGTCCTTCCTGGCACAGTGTAGTCTGATTTTTAGCCTCCAACCATCCTCTTTTTCCACTGAACAGGCCAAGGTGGCTTATTAGGGTCTTTGTCTCTATTGTGGTGAAGCCGGGCATATGGCTGCTTCGTGTCCAGCAAAAGGGGTGGGCTCGTCGTTGACGGAGAGGGCCACGACGAGCCGCATCCTACAAGTCCTTCCAAGCCCTTAGTCAAGATCTGCATCCGTTCCGGTGCTCAGGACTTTTCGCTGGCGGCCTTTGTGGACTCTGGGGCGGATGCAGAATTCATGGATCTAGACCTTGCTCGTCAGCTGAGCCTGGAGACGGAGCCATTACCGGAGACTCTTCAGGTCCAGGCCCTAGATGGGCACCACCAAGACAAGGCCACTTACCGTACTAAACCCCTTCTGGTCACCGTGGGAGAGCAACACCGGGAGTGGCTCACCTTCTTGGTCATTTCTTCTCCTCACGCCCCGGTCATGCTCGGTTTCCCCTGGCTCCGCAAGCACAACCCCCACCTAGATTGGTCCAGCGGTCGGGTTCTCGATTGGGGAACCTATTGACAATCTCACTGCCTCACTCCGTCTTCCCCCCGGCCGGTCTCCTGCTCTTCGGAGACTACCCCGACCTCAGTTCAGTTCCATCTGTCTATCATGACCTCAGTGCGGTGTTTAGCAAGACTCGAGCCTCTTCCTTGCCCCCGCATCGGCCCTACGATTGCGCCATTGATCTCCTGCCAGGAACTATGCCACCCCGTGGCCGGCTTTACCATCTTTCAGCACCCGAGCAGGCGGCCATGACCCAATACATTCAGGACTCGCTGGCTGCTGGCATTATCCGCCCATCCTCCTCTTCGGCAGGTGCCGGGTTCTTCTTTGTGGAAAAGAAGGACAAGAGCCTCCATCCCTGCATTGACTATCGGGGCCTTAATGCCATAACCGTCAAGAACCGGTACCCATTGCCCTTGATGTTTTCTGCGTTCGACTCTCTCTAGGGCTCGGTCATCTTCACCAAACTGGACCTCCGCAACGCCTACCACCTTGTCCGCATCCGGGAGGGGGATGAGTGGAAGACGGCCTTCAATACTTCATCAGGGCATTATGAATACCTTGTCATGCCATTTGGCCTTACCAATGACCCTGCTGTTTTCCAGGCGTTGGTGAATGACGTTCTTCGAGACATGCTTAACCACTACGTGTTCGTATACATGGACGACATTCTCGTGTTTTCACGCTCTGAAGATGAACATGTCCAGCATGTGCGTTCGGTACTCGGGCGGCTTCTCCAGAATGGATTATACGTCAAGGCGGAGAAATGCGATTTCCATGTGTCCAGCACCACCTTCCTTGGATTTGTCCTTTCTGCCGATCACGTCCAGATGGACCAAGCCAGGATTCAGGCAGTAAGGGACTGGCCCCAACCCACCACCCGTAAGCAGTTACAGAGGTTTTTGGGATTTGCCAATTTCTATCGGCGGTTCATCAGGGGCTATAGCTCTGTTGCGGCCCCCCCTTCACTCACTCACCTCTATACGTCAGGCTTTTAACTGGAACCCGGAGGCTGAACGGGCATTTACCAAACTGAAGAGTCTTTTCACCTTGGCCCCGGTCCTAGCCCTTCCGGATCCGACCCGTCAATTTGTGGTGGAGGTGGACGCCTCGGATCTGGGCGTAGGGGCCGTTCTGTCCCAGAGAGGTGCCCGGGACCACCGCCTGCACCCCTGCGCATTTTTTTCCCACCGCCTCAGCCCAGCAGAGCAGAACTACCCTGTTGGTGAGCGTGAGCTCTTGGCTGTTAAATTGGCCCTGGAGGAATGGCGTCATTGGCTGGAGGGTTCCGAAGTACCGTTCCTCGTACCATTCATGAATTCGTGGCTGCCTGTCCCACATGCAATCAACACAAGAACCCCAAGGGGTGTCCGGTAGGCCTCCTTCACCCACTCCCTATACCCCGACGCCCATGGTCGCACATTGCTGTGGATTTTGTTACCGGCCTTCCCCCGTCCGCTGGTCATACGGCCATTCTCACGGTGGTCGACAGGTTCTCGAAGATGGGTCACTTCATTCCCCTGCCCAAGCTTCCCTCTGCGAAGGAAACCGCCCGGCTCCTGCTCCAACACGTTTTCCGCCTGCACGGATTGCCTCGGGATGTTGTGTCCGATCGGGGCCCCCAATTTTCTGCCCATTTTTGGAGGGAGTTCTGCCGCCTCCTGGGGATTTTTGTCAGCCTCTCCTCCGGATTTCACCCTCAGTCCAATGGTCAGACCGAAAGGCTCAACCAGGAACTCGAGACCAGCCTCCGTATTCTCTGCGCCCAAGACCCCTCCACATGGTCGGAGAAACTTCTCTGGGCTGAATATGCTCACAACACTCTTCCCTCCTCTGCCACTGGCCTCTCACCATTTCAGGCTGTGTTCGGCTACCAACCCCCGCAGTTCTCTACACAGGAACCCAAGTCCACTGTTCCCTCTGCCCTGGCCCAGTTCAAGTGTTGTCGGCGCGGGTGGAGGGTGGCCCGGGCAGCCCTCCTGAAGTCTTCCCAGATTTACAGTCGTTGGGCCAATCGCAAACGCCGACCGGCCCCCGATATCGGGTCGGCCAGAAGGTCTGGCTTTCTACTCGTGACCTACTCCTCAAGGCCGTATGCAGGAAGCTTGCCCCTCATTTCATGGGCCCGTTTCCTATTTCCAAGGTGATAAATCCCGTGGCAGTGCGTCTCAAGCTCCCTGGTGTTATGCGCATCCACCCGACATTCCAGGGCTTCCGCCTCAGACCGGTCCAAGCATGCTCATTGGTGCCCTCTGCCAGGCCCCCACCACCCGCCCGGCTCGTCAACGGGGGTCCTGTCTTTTCGGTGCGCTGTCTCCTACGCTCCAGGCGTCGGGGGAGGGGCCTTCAATATTTGGTGGACTGGGAAGGTTACCGTCCGGAGGAACGCTCCTGGGTTCCGGCCCGCCATGTCCGGGACCCTGGCCTGATTTCTCGTTTCCACCGGGACCACCCTGAGCAACTCGGTGGGCCGTCTGGAGCCGCCCTGGGGGGGGGTACTGTCAGCCAGCCGCTTGAACATTTCCGAGGTCACGACGTTCGCTTCCGGTTCAGCGTCATCTTTCAGCCGGCAACACCGGCATGCCCGCCATCTTGTTTTTGTATAAATAGCCACCGGCTGTCTGCGCTCGCTGCCAGATTGTCTCGTTCGGCTCCGCGCTTTTTTGTTACCTTTCTGCCCTTATTTTTTTCCGGAAATTGTTCACTTTCGTTTTCGGATATCCCGGTCTTTTCGAATTTTTGCCTGCCCTTGGTTTCCGGAGTTTTGGATTCCCCTTTGCTCTGTTCTCCGGCTCTCTCCCTCTGTCTGTTTTCGGACTCGCTTCTGTTTTCAGACACGCCCCCTGCTTCGCTCTCCCGGTACCACGGACTTTCACATTAACCCAGTGAGTGCCGCTACGGTGTGTTCATAAGTATTCGGACGTTTCTGCTTTTCTCAGGTTAAACCCAGCGTGTGCTCCCTCTACATGATCAAAAGTATTCGGACATTATTGGTTTTCTTTTTTTTCCCCTTTATTAAACCTGTGTGTGCTTCTGTTTTTTGCTTTTAAGTTTTGGACATGTTGCTTCCTGCCTGTTCTATCCTCCTCATCTTTTTCTTCCACTTTAATCCTGTGCGTGCCGCGACTATGTTTTTGTGCTATTGTTCGGACATTAAATATTTTCTGCCTGTGCAACCCTTCTCTCTCGACTCATATCATCTGGAGCATCCTGCATTTGGGTCCTATCATCCACTCACCTAGCCCCGCACCCGAGTCCCTGACAAACAGCTTTTTCCTTGTGCCTGTGTGTGTGTGTGTGTGTGTGCGTTTGCGTGTGAGATAGCTCAGCTTCTATTTTCAGTTACTAAAAGCATCAAGAGAACATAAGTAAACTTGCCTCTTAAGACACAGGGGAGAATCATTTTGGTTCTCTTGCTGCTGCCCCCTGCCCAAGTCCACACTCCGATGCCAACTGCCTCTGGAGCCCCAGTGTTTTTCTGGAGACCCAAACCTCTGCAACCTGTTCCTCAAGCGGTGTGAGCTCACGTTCACGTATAATCCACACCAGTTAGCGCTCGATAAGATGAACATTGCATGTTTCTCTCAACCTTTAAAGCAAATGTATTGTTCCAGCTGCCCAGACTTTTGCAAAGAGCTTCGGTGCCGGTTTGGTCACCCCAGCAGCAAGCCCTTTTCCCAGCCTCAGAATCTCTCTGGGGTGCCACCTATTATCGATTTTTTGCTGAGGGCATTGCCCAGCCTTTGCTCCTTGCTCAGGACACTGCTTAGTCTACAAATGTTACTTTGCTTCTGAACCTGTGGACAACATCACAGCTCTGCTGATGGGGTCTCTCCACTCCCAAGCCTGGCTAAGGGCATCGCTCCGCCTCAAATTTCCACATTGCGCATTGTTCCAGCTCAGATCACCGTAGAAGGTGTCGCTCCACCTGCAAGCCCTGCTCCATCCTGTCACGTTGGCTGTAAGATTTATCAGATTTTTCCAAACCCTCAAGAGTCCGCCAAGAGTTCCTCGTGCCTCGTCTCAAAGGCGTCTAAGCCACTCTAGTAGTTCCATTCATCCTTAGTGGTCGGGATGTTATGCCCCGCCTTTTCTGTTCACCATCTGCTACATCCTGTTTTGGATTTATGGACTGTATTGTTGGACTTGTGTTGCCGCTCAATAACACTGTTTAGCAGGTTTTCATAAATTTTTAGATGATCTGTGACTGTGTGCTGCCTTCATTAAAGACTCTTCAACTGCTGACTCAATTCTCTTATGCATTTGGGTCCTACCAGTGCAGTCACGGACACTTGTGTCTCCGGACACGCCCTGACTTACAGACATAGAAAACACAAAACTGATAGTAAAATGATTTGGTTTATATGAAATTACATGTTCATTTGAATTATTTATTTACACTTATTACTGTAAGTTTT